>NW_007726762.1:71067-71650 GCF_000696425.1 Galeopterus variegatus
TGTGTGTGTGTGTGTGTGTGTGTGTTTAGGTAGGTAGTTAGAAATGACAGTGGACAGAACAGGCTCTCTGTCCTTAGGGGCCAGTGAGGCTTCACACATACGGGAGGTAGCAAGTGTGATGCAGAACTATACATACACGAGGGTGAGCTAAAATAGCAAAACATGAATATTATGGGAGACACTAAACAAGGAAAGGGACCAGAGAGGAATGACATTAATAAAGACTTCCTAAAACTGGTAACTTTTGATTTGAGATTTGAAAAAAGGGATACATATGAATTGGTAGAGAAAAGTACACTTCTGGTGGGAGGATTTAGGCCTAAGGAAAAAACCGAAGCTGGAGTGGTGGAGAGGTGAGAGTACGGCTGGAGAGGGGCTTGTTTAGTCCTCTTGCTAGAACGTCTTCAACACGAGGCCGAGGAAAGTAGATGTGTGGCTACGTGGAGTAGGACACAACTGAGATGAGAGGCATGACGATACGAATTTCAGACAGGGAGGATTTCTACAACAGCTATTTATTACATGTTTGTTGACTGAATATAAGAGAAAAGAGATGATCCAGGCAGGGAGGCAGCAGGGAGAA
>NW_007726762.1:72208-74400 GCF_000696425.1 Galeopterus variegatus
GGCCAGTCTCAAAAAAAAAAAAGGACAAAAAAAAAAAAAGGACAAAAAAAAATGATGCTGATGAAATTGTTCATGTCAAACATTATGTCTGATGCAACCATAAGCATTAAGAGTAATGCAGTGAGTTAAACAACACACTCATGTATTCACTGCCCATCTCAGCAGGAGCTTGATGAGAGATTTATGTCACATTCTGTTTTTCAGTGTTCCTTGATTCTTCTGTATTATTTCTTGTGGGGTGGTAGGCAGTTAGAAAAACAATATGTTGCCTAGTAGTACTGTAGTCTAGGGATAGGTTCTAGTTCTGTATTACAACTAAAGATATGTTGGTGATTTTCCTAACATGTAACCCCAATCACCCAAGGTCAATATCCATGACTGTACACAGTCCCTAGCTTCCTAAATATCTTTTCCTAAATACCTTTTTAGGTCTTCATTGATTTATCAATGCTCTTACTTGGTTTGCTCAAGGACTTCTAATGTTGTTCTCTGACTTCCAAGTCGAAAAAAAAAATCCCAAGGAAGAAGAAAGTGTAACATTTTAAGCTCTTTACTTATTATCAAACAAGATTGAATCCATCTAATATAGTTGGGTGATTTTAAAGTAAGAAAATATATAAATAAAAATTTAAAAATTGATAATGTGAAGTAATAATAATGACTAATATGATTGAGCACTGTTCAGGCAGAGTTCTAAGTGCACTACATGTATTAGCTCATTTAATCCTCATAATATCCTTTGAGATAGGTACCATTATTAGCCAGCACTTCACAAATGGGAAACTGGGCATAGAGAAGTTAAACAACTTATCAAAAGTCACACAGGTAGGTGTAGAAGCCATTTGGCAGTTGTGAAATGCTTACACATATATCCCTATTTAGTTATACACCCATGCATTATATGTACACATACCGACACTAGGTTAACATTATAATTTTATTAGAAGTGAAAAATTACACACAAAGAAAGCAACACTGCTTTTAATGACTCAGTGAAGGATTATAAAACTTATTGCTATAGAAATTTCTATGCGTTGGAAATACCTACTTAATTTATGGGAAATATACTAGCATAATATATTAGGCCTGGTTCTTCTAGTGAGCAGCTAAGAAAGCCCACATTTTTAGGTATAGAACAATTTCTAAATGATACCAGAAGACTTCCTACAAACTCATCTTTCCAAATACACTAAGTAGCGCAGTTACTTTAGTGTCCTTTGGCTCAAGAAACATATGGTTCTCTAAATAAAACCTTCCAGTACAAGATAAGGGAAGTGTCATTTCCTCATTGCTACTGCTTGGCATCACTGCAGAAATTAACAGCATCAATTAGCACTTGGGATAAAGATCCAGCTAAATGACCCCTCACTGGATGCCGAGATGGAAATAACTCTCCATAGCTAAGTTCTCTTTAAATTTGGGGGCATGGAGAGAAGTGCGACAAGGGTTCTTACCTTTCACTGACTGTCGTTTGTGAAAAAAGGAATGGAAGATTATAGAACAAAGACAGAGTGGCAAGCACCACTCACATTTGGCATCTTCCAACTTTCCTGTGGTATTCTTGGTAGTGGAACTTTGCTATCCTCACTACTGTATCTGAGACAGTGTCAACAGCTTCTAAATTCTGGGCAAATCTTCAAGTGAAACTGAGACACTGTTAAGCAGCAACAAGATCAACCTGACTTCATTATCTAGGAATCTCCTTAACTGAGGAGTGAAAAAAACAAGGACAAGAGCCAGAACACCCATGAACTAGGCAACACAATCAAGCCCGATCAACAGTGGCTCTTGGATCACTTCTAAAAGACTAGGTTGGCTGAGCTGACTTACTTTATACCCCAATGACTAATCAGCAGATACATGTATGTCTAGCACTAATGGCCTGCCTTGTGCTTCCCCTCCTAAAGTGCTGCTGTGTCCCTAACTGGCAGTGACCCAAGAAACCTCTTGACAAGAATTGGCAGAATTAGAAAGAGTTGCCCGAGCCACCATATTGATATCTACATAAGAATTCATCGAAACCTACATTCTTCTCTCAAGGCCACTTCAGTAGCTGCTTGACCACCACTGGTAGAGGAATAGCTTTGACAGGAAATGACACCCTGGAAATTTTTTTTCCATTAATCACCTTTGTTACTGAATTCCTTCACTTTCCTAAATCCTCTACATCTCTCAGGACTGGTCCAAACAAA
>NW_007726762.1:75352-76390 GCF_000696425.1 Galeopterus variegatus
GCAACAGGTTCAGGGCTCTAAAGTGGCAGTGTAGAGGGGGAAGGTATTTTGGAAAAAGGGAACAGCATGTGCTAGGGCACTGTGTCCTGGGCACATATGCTTTTCAGCTTCACTAGAATACGGAGCTATAAAGAGAATGACAGAGAAAGGCTGCCACATTGTGCTACCTTGAAAATGATGATCCTCTGCAAAATGGAAAGCATATCATAGTGTTTTACAAATAAAATTCAAATATTCTATATTCAGGCATTTTATATAGAAATGATTATGACATAAGATGCTATTTTTACATCACAAATTTAATCCTCTGCCTCAAACTATGACCCATATTAAAGCAATTAAATTATTTATATTGAAGCTTTAATAATTATTTGAGATAAAAGCATGACACTTAAAATACAGTTAAAATATATTAGGAAACAAACTAGGGATTACCGAGTAACAGCTAAATAATTACTTGAATCTTTGCTTTAAGAGAAAACTTTTTTACTATTAAAATACTTTTTGCATATACTTGTTGATTGATAAGATCGCACACTCTGAGAGACAAAGCTACAATATAAAAAAACATAAGATACACCCAAGAGAAAGGCTTACTTAATCTAAAGATTGTTAGTAAGTCTTTCTGCTGATATTTGCAATTGTAAGGCCTGCAATATCAGTAAGGACATACTATGGCTTTGATATTCACTTCATTCAATCCTCCTCTATTGGGATCTGTTGAAAACAAAGTCCAGACAATATTACAACCATTATGAGCTTACAACAATATCGTTGCTAATTTCTAATTTATATCTAGTGAAACACTACCGGTTGCTATGGCCTCTCCAGGGCTACCACACTGCATAACTCTGAAGGCACGATTCACATATAGTTCAACATGAGTGGTATCCTCTAAATTGTGCCAAGCTGGAGTTCCACCTATGACATTCTTTTTTTTATTGGTTTTATAGTATACATGTAAAAAACCCCATCAACTCCAATATTTATTACAGAAAAGAAAAATAGTGCCTCTGTAGGAAGGAAATGATGTATACT
>NW_007726762.1:77596-98886 GCF_000696425.1 Galeopterus variegatus
GCAACACTGAGGGTTGCGATCCGTTGCCGGACACGGAAAAAAAGACAAAAGACAAAAAAATTAAAAAATTAAAAAATAAATAAATAAATAAAATGGTTTCTTATAGAATTCCAAGTAAACAAAAGTTTGCCTCATTTTCCCAGTGAGTTTTATATTTCACTTTCAATTATTCAAAGGTAGATTATCACTTTTAGTTGATTCCCGGCAATTCAAGCTTCTTCCCCTGGATATCCAACTACAGCCTTTAGGGAAGAGAACTGCAGGGCATTAGAGAGATGATTATATGGCTGCATCAGCTGTTCTCAAATCCTTTCATTAGTTCGATTCTACTCTCTCTTTCCTCCAGTTCTCTCTTTTATTTCAAATTAGGCCATAATTAAAAATGATGTCCTTTTAAAAAACAAGTTTATCATATAAATGTGTCAAGGTAAAGTTCATCTTAGAGGATTAATTTATAGAATCTATTCATAAATACTGCAAATTTTAGAGATTGTATTTTGAAAAAGATTCCCCCCCCCAACCTAATGAAACTAGGTTTATGTGAATTTTTTTCAACATACATAATGGGTAATAAAATAATTTTTATTTCATGTCACAATTTCTTTACCACCATCACAATTTACTTAAGAATTCAGCAAGAAGTATCTGAGATGCTTACCCTAAGAAAAAGACCGCTTAACTCTCCATTTCACATTACATTACAAATTTGCAATTTATGAAAGATATATTTACTTTGTGTTCTAGATTGGGGGTCAACATCTCAGTCAATTTAATGATAAATGTGTATGTAAACTCCTAGTATATGCACTAGAGTCTCACTGAGGCAAGATGAAATAAATGAATTCTGATGAAACTGGCCCTTCACCACTCTCTCAAATCATAAAGGGAGCAATCATGAACTTGACAAAGAATGCACTTGATAAACTATATTTGGGAACATGAGTGCCTGTACACTAACATAATCTGGAATATGGAATAATGGAAACCTTCATAATTTATAAAAATATCTAATTTTCTCAAAGAATAATTCATATAGGGACCTAAACTTCTAGAACTACTAGCCTTAGAATTTTTATGAAACACATGGATATTATCTTTTATTTTCATAATACAATACAAAATCTTAAGGATTTAGAAATAAATACTTAATATTCTTGAGTCATTAATTTTATGATTTCCCCAAAAGTATTTAAAACTGGAAAGAAATTATCCACCTCTCTCAAAATAATTCCATGTTTTATATTAACCTGGGAAATTTTTGTTAATTTTCATCTACATTGAAATATAAAGAAGGGTATCTCAGTCTGTAGTGATATCACAGTTACATTCCAAGTTGCTACCATGTTTGAGAGTGTTGATATCATTCATTAGGGAAATGGATTGCTCTTGTATGTTTCATAAGAGTGGTTTTTGCTACTCAATGATAAGTAATGCAATATAATTCAAGTTTACGCATTAAAGCTGTGACTCTACAGCTAACTAATTCAAGCCTTCTGATGGTCTTTTAAATTAGCTCCTAGGCTTCCACACATCAATTTTTAATCAATCCAGAAGGTATTACACGTAATTTCATTTCCATATTAAAGAAATTTATAAATGATACAAAATAAATCTAAAATTAGAATTTGCATGTGTCTCCTTATGTAGGAATAACATCCTTAATGTAGACAAAAGTGGCAAAGTAACTTTGAAAGTGCAATGCTCTGAAAATCTGTTGAACAATAGCTTTAGTAATATTTTACGTATTTTAATACATTATTTATTTATCATTACTCATTTGAAAACCTGTGTTGCAAAATAAGTTTTTGTTAAACTCAGACTCCAAAGCCCTAAACCAATTATTAAAACCCAGCAGACATTTCATAACTCAAAATTAAGTGAAATAAGCAATTGTAAAGATTAATACCATATACTTTTAAAACATACAAACATAAGTAAGAGAGAATAATAAAACTACATCTTTAGTAGTTGCTTAGCCAACCTGAGTCATACTAACGCTGTCTCTACAGTATAGTACCAGATTAAACTAGAAGTTTCATTTCAGGTTAATCTGGTCAATCTTTCTCACATACACAAGATTAGTTTACTGAAGGCAAAACAAAACCAGAAATGCCTATAACTTTGATTCATCCATAAAATCTGAAATATTTAATATATACGAGGGTACTTCAAAAAGTTCATGGAAAGTTTCATATTATCTTTTAATTCTATTTTTCCACGAACTTTTTGAAGTACCGTGTGTGTGTGTGTGTGTGTGTGTGTGTGTGTGTGCGCTCGGTTCATGGAAAGTTTCATATTATCTTTTAATTCTATTTTTCCACGAACTTTTTGAAGTACCCTGTGTGTGTGTGTGTGTGTGTGTGTGTGCTCGTTTCAAGAATCCTACTAGGAATTTACATTGAAGATATACCTAAGTATGAAAAATGTTTTAAATTACATATGTACAGTGTTACTTGCTGCAACATTATTTGTAATTCCAAATATTGGAAATAGTCTAACTTCCAAACCTAGAAGGTTTCTTTAGTCAGTTATGCACAATGAAATGCTATGCAACTGTAGAAAAAATAAGAATGATACTTATAAACTGATATAGACTGGTTAACATGATATGTTGCTACAGGAAGAAATCAAAGTGTAAAATATGGAGTATGCTACTTTTTGTGTAAGAAAGAAGGGGGAATTGAAAAATATATGCATCTACTTATTTTTGGAAAAGAAACTGGAAGGATAAACCAGAAAATGATGGGGAGAGGAGAGAATGTGATGGGAGGGGATGGAGAGAAAATGACAGGGACTGTCTAGCCAAGTCTCTGACTTTTTGAGCACCAAAATAAATAAGAACTGTAATGGATTATTACCCATTGAATAAAATAAGAATTTATGAGTCTAGGCTGGTTCAAGTATAATGGTGTTTACAACTAATTGATCACAAGCAGTTGCAGATTCCTTTGTTCCTTCTCCACTCCCACTGCTTCACTTGACTAGCCTTTTTTCTTTTTTAAAAATACTTTTTATTTTGAAATGGTTTAATTGACCAGCCTTTTAAAAAAAAATTAAACAAAACTATGAGTCCATACTAATAATAAATAAGGGAAAATTTTTCCTTCCAGAAGAATGCCAGCTAAGTAGTATAGAAAGAATTTTGATGTTAGAAAATGACCATTTGGGGGCCGGCCCGGTGGCGCATTGCGCTAGTGCGCCGCTTGGGAAGCGCGGTGGTGCTCCCGCCGAGGGTTCGGATACATATTCCCAGTAAGGAAAAAACTATGATAAGAAAAAGATGTCCAGAAAAACCAATTTATGTTTCGGGAAATGTGAATTACCCAGTTTGAGTGAAATGTGAGTGTGTGTAGAATAAGAGTGGAAGAAAAGATTAGAAAGGCAAGTGCCATATTATTTAGGCTGTAAATACTAGGTATTGGGAAGGTAGTTAACAAATAGCTTGCTTAATAGGTAGGTTAAGAAGCCACTGAGGGCTTTATCTCTAGTATAATCTGATATCAATGAAGACCAGTAGGTTGAAGAAAAGAAAAGATGGGAGATAACTTGAAGGTTCCAACCATAGAAAGACAGGAAGTACTGGGCTCTTAAAGACACAGATTTCAGATTTCAGGGGCATGATAAATCAAAAGCTGGGGCTTTTATAGAAAGGAACTATTTCTCCTACTAAGGCAAATCTCTCCATCCAAAAACACAGTTCCTTTTGCCTCCCCCAGTGTCTATTATTCCTTATATATTTTTACATTTATGTTCAATTCCTCTCTCTCCCAAACAAATCCTAACCATCAATGTTAAAACAAGTCAGATACTCCTAACCCAAAATAAACCATCCTTCAACTCACATTCACCCCTAGCTTTTCATCCTATCACTTTGCTCCCTTTCACAGACTAATGTGTTACTGTAACTATATGCAAGCCTCCACTTTTCTCTCCTCTAATCTAGTCTATGTCAACCCACCAAAATAGGCATCAATGACCTAAATCCTAAAACCAAGAACATCTTTTATTCCTCAACTTGCTTGAGTATTCAGGCCCAGAGGATCCCACTGACCTTTTGATCTTGGCTTCTTTTTTGGAAGATACTTTTTCCCAGGTTGATTTTTTTCCCACCTTAATTTCAGATCCATTTTCAGGCTCAGCTTCCCCCGCTAGACATTTAAAGTTGACATATTCCAAGTTTCGGTCTTAGGCCTTGTTGTCTTCTCACTCCAAACTTTCCAATCCACTCCTTAGTCAATCTTACCCATACTACAACTTCCATTACCAGCACTACAACAACCTCTCTCTGAGCTCCAGATGAACAGTATCCACTTAGATATATCAAAGCATCTTAAACATAAGTTCAAAACTACCCATACTACAACTTCCATTACCAGCACTACAACAACCTCTCTCTGAGCTCCAGATGAACAATATCCACTTAGATATATCAAAGCATCTTAAACATAAGTTCAAAACTAAATTCACGGTATCCTTTTATCTCTGCTTTCCTGCCCAAACTACCTAGTCCTTTTCCAGCATTGCTTTTCTGTCAACAGCATCACCAAATGCTATTGGAAAGAATCAAATCCAGGGATCATCCTCATTGTCACACTTGACCTCCACCCCCACATTCAACCAATCACCAAGTCCTATAGATTTTGCCTTCTGAATATTTCTCTAATCAGGCTGATTCTTTACATCTCTACCACAACCACCTTGGTCCAAACTGCCGTCGTCTTTTGCCTGGACTACTGCAACAGCCTCCTTTGTGATCATGCAAAGGCCCCTTTTTGCTCTCTTAAAATCTGTTCTCAACATGGAGGCCAGAGTGATATTTTCAAAATACAAATCTGATCATGCCATTCTTCTGCTTAAAATCTGAAATGCCTTTTCACTGTTCTTGGCTTAAAACCTAAAATCATCATATTTGAGACCTGAGTGGCATGTTCCCTACCTACCTCTAGTTTCATTTGATGGTAGGCTCTTTGTTGTTCTCCGAGGAACAAAAAGACAGTGTGGCTGGAGTATAAGCATTGTGCTATCCTTTTGCACATGCCTAGAATACAGTCCCTTCTTTCTTTTCCTAGTTAATTCTTATTCATCCTTTACAACCCAGCACACACATTCCCTCCTTAGGAAGCCTTCCATGATCCCCCAGACTAGGTCACATCCTAACTCTTTAGATTCTTCCCTTTATAGCACTTCTCACAATTTAAAGTTAATTATTAATTTATTTAATCATTTCATTAATGTCTATCTTCTCCCACCAGACAATAACCTTCATTAAGGTTTATACCTGTAAGATTTTTGGTCTTCACTGTATTTTTTGCACTTAGCAGATAGCCTGAAATGTTCTAGGCATTTAATAAGTACTGATTACATGAATGAATGCATAAATAAGTAAATGGAGAAAGAATCTTTATTATTTGGCAATAGAATTAAAGTGAGAGTAGAGAAAGAAAACATAACTAGAGTTGATTTTAAATGTTTCAGACCCAAACAGCAGGGAAAATGGCCAAATGCATAGCAAAAAGGTTTAATTATGGTAGATGGGGATATTTTGCAGAAAGAAATGAAGATTCAGTTTGGGCATCTTCTGTTTAGGCTGCTAATGGAAATACAGTGGAGAGGTTCAACAAATGATTGGAAATACAAGTGGCAGTTGAGGAAAGTGGCTGGAGCTGGAGACAACCATTTGGGAACCACATAAGATGGTAGATGAAACTCTGGGGATGGACGAGGTTCCCAAATCTGTCTGAGAAAAGAATCTTGAGAAACAGCTATATTTAATAGGTAGGATGAGGATGAGAACTCAGCACAGTATACAAGAACAGGGCCACCAGAAAAGCTGGATAAACAATAGAGAAGTAAGACACAGAGGCCAAGGGAAGTAAACATTTCAAATGAATTAATTTAAAAATACATACACACAAGTATCAAGGATGAACTACAGTCTTACTGAAGTAAAATAACATCTTAAGTGCTAAAATACTTTTCCGTGATTTCAAAGCACCTCATAAAATAACTGGAAAATTGCATAGTATGAGATCCTCATGTCCTGAAAGAATATTTGATAATATTGCACAGAAAATGTAGTAGTAGCCATGTTTGTGTGAAATAAAGGGCCTATTTATAGCTGCTGCTCCAAAGAAAATTATGGTGCCTTGCCCATCATTTTGAAGAGTTGAAGAATACAGAGCCCTAGTGGAAACACATGGCTTTTTGGCTGCGAACACCTTTTTGGCTGCAAACGCAATGTCAGGGTATAAAACTTACTCTAAATTCAATAATGAAAATAGTGAAAGATATCTACCATTTATTGTTTGTTGTGTACCAGATGCAGTGCTAAGTACTTTACATGCAGTATCTCATTGAAGCCATAAAACTGTAAGGCAAGTATTAGCCTGAGTTTACAGAGACTCTGAAACGTTAATTTCCCAATATCACACTGCCAGAAATGGAAGATCCTGCATTCAAGCCCAGGATTAAAATATTGGGCTCTTAACCGCTATATCACAGGGCCCTGAAGCAGTCCCCAAGCCCAGGTCCAAACAGCCCTCACAGTGGAGGATCCAAAACAGAACAGACTCGTCTCTTTTAGCCACTCCAGTAAAAGATGATCTTCATCTCCTTAGACAGAATGATCTGGAGATGAAAACAGGTTTGAGGATGTGATCTTTAAGACCATATAAGGTATACTTTTCATTATAGAGAATGAATCTTGTAATTCTCAACCAATCCTTAGGTTGTCATTAGTTAAAGATTCCCCTTTAGGATCATTCATTCATTCAAGAAATATTTATGCTAGGCAGCAGGGAGACAGCAATGGACAAAACAGACCCAGTCTCTGTCCTTATGGAACCAATAATGGACTCCATTCATTCAAGAAATATTTATGCTAGGCAGCAGGGAGACAGCAATGGACAAAACAGACCCACTCTCTGTCCTTATGGAACCAATAATGGACTCTGTGTGTGTGTGTGTGTGTGTGTGTGTGTGTAGGAAACAGATATAAAACACATAGTTACATAAAATAAAGATACCTTTACTAACTGTGATACATTTCATAAAGTTTACTGGGTATAATAAAATAATTATTACAGTTGGGCCAATTGAGATTATGGAGTCTAGAAAAACTCCTTTAAGCAAAAAATACCTAAGGCGAGACCTGAAAGAGGAGTATGAACTAGACTAGCAGGGGGGCAGAAATGGCTTAGCAAATTTATGGAAATGAACAGAAACCACTGTGGCTAAGCATGGCAGCAATGGGGCAAGGAGCAAGAAGTGGACTGGAGATGTGTATAACTGGTTAGGAACCTGAATTTTGAGGATGCTCAACGACTAACAGAGTGAAAATTCTGGTATCAAAGGTGGCCATAATCAAATGAGTACTTCCTCCTTCCACTAGATTCCTGACTTATTTTTGCATGGATCACACACACACACCATAAAAGAAATAGCCATGGGCACCAATTGATGACACAGTCTATTGAACTATGACTGGAAGTAGTGGACTGAAGCGAGGGTCACTGGCTGTATGATTTTTGAGGTCTGGCTGTTTGACCAGTCTCAGTGTGGAGCAATCAAATTCACAAAAGACCAACGGCTCAATTATTAGAAAAACAATTCTTAAATACAATGGTTCAATCACTTGTCTATCAAGATAACCTCAGATCAGAACATGTAATCAGTGATTTGTTAATAATTCAGCTAATTTGTTCAGTGTAGATGACTAAATTGGATAATTTAGACCTCGAAAAGTCTGTTTGGCCTGATATATGAATCTAGATATTACCTGAGTTAAACACTTGACCTGAAAGACTTTCAGAGAAAAGTTAACCAAGTGACAAAAAATATTCATTTTCTTTAAAAAATGGAATAGTATTAGATATTACTAAATGATTATAATTTCAGAAAAACTTCATTAGCACAGACTATTTGGGGTAAATGAAAATTGTATTTTTGGAAAAAAGTAGAACATTTTTGAAGAAATGCTGTTAGTTGCTAACTATTAGCTACAAGAGATTCTTAAGCAATTTGTTAAAATACATAAGAATTATTTAAAATTATATTACTACTGGTATTTTAATGAATGTCCTTAAGTGCTTATGTATGCTTAAAAAAATTGGTTCTAAATCTCTTGCCTTAACCTCCTTTGTGAGAATCATTTGCATTATCTTGAAGAAAGAATTCGGACCACACAAAAATACAATTCTCCTATTTACCTGAGTTATCACAAATCCCTAATTAATGAAGTCCAAACTAATAAAAATTTACCATATTTATAAAAAAGAAAATTGATGCAAAAGATAATTATTCAATGTCTAAATTCTAGGAAGCTAGCTTGAAAAGAATGTCTTTCAGATATTCGAATTTTGTATTTTTAAATCTACATCTTTAAACTCAGTAATTCTATTCTGGCATTTTACAAATACAGACATCCATCATTTTCCCAACATTTACAGATGTTAATGAATACCTCCTTCTGTGACCATCTGTGTAAATGTATAAACTAAATCTTAAAAGGAGATTTTTGGTATTCTTAGTTTAAAGTATACTCCTTCTGTGACCATCTGTGTAAATGTATAAACTAAATCTTAAAAGGAGATTTTTGGTATTTTTAGTTTAAAGTATATATAGGGCATTTTGTTGGTTTAAACAATTTAAATTACAAAACTATAACAAATGACTTAACTATTCCTTCAGTGAATCTAGCCGTTTCCATTCCTCTCAAGTGATATAAGAAAAAGCCAATAAAAATCATGACACATAAGAATAAATTATCACATAAAAGGATTCCATAGGTGTCCTAATATAACATAGAATGATATTTCATAACTCATAATATTGAATGTTATTTCTTTCCAGAGCAAAAACCAGGTAATCACTTTAAGCTCACCGTTTAGAGATAATGAAAGCTACTTTTCTGAGAACATTCAGTGGGCATTATGAAAAGATAAAAAGGAAACTATTTGGTGATTATAAGTCAGCACTATGTATCTCTCAGGCTAAATGTAACATGTATTTAAAGCAGAACTGAAATTCCTATTGATTAAATAACAAATGTCCTTGGTGGCTGTGGGAGTGTCTGCCTCAGGTGCAGGAAATAAGGGATTGCATTGACTGTAGATAATTTAGAAACAATAATAAAACTGACTAAAAATCAGTTTGCTTTTTATTATCCTTATGTGCTGGGAATTCTAAGCTACAGTAATAAAATACTCTTCCCTGAAAAAATATTTTTTGTTGATCTAAGTTCTAAGCAATTGCTATGGTTACAGTTGACTTTTAATAACATATATGTAAACTTAAAATTAGCACATTTTTATTATTTATCTTTTAATTAACTACATGGAAGTTAATTTAGAGAACTTGTAGTTATAGAGAATACTTCAAAAAGTTCATGGAAAGATTTGTATTATCTTGTAATTCTATTTTTCCACACACTTTTCGTAGTACCGTCATACAATAGAACTCACAATTCATAGTGACTCTCCTACACGTATTCATGTTAAGAGTAAGTTCTAATCGTTAGGAATCATTCAAACTCCTTTCAGATACAGTTTAAGTCTGCAAACCTGTACCACTCACATGCTTGCATTTCAATAGCTGATTTGAAATAAACAATGATAGCACAGTGATTAAAGACAAAGAAACAGAACTTGAGATAAGAAATCTCTCATTTTATATGACTACTTGGAAATTTTATTTGTGTTTTAAATTTAAGAATGAGCTAGTTCCAACTGTGAGGTGTATTATTGCTTGGTTAATATAAATTTTAGGTCATACATTAAATATTTTTTCATGAAATACTGAAATACTGGCTTTACCTAATATCCTTAAAATTAAAATGTATGTTTCTTTTAAAGTTATTATGTGCCTTAAAACTAAGAAACAAAGAAGAAAATAAAATGCTGCATCAGTAATACAACTTAGGTAACTAACCTCTATCTTTTGCATAATTTTTATTTTATTAAAATTCACTTATTTGTTACTGTATTGTTATTACTCATTACTGTGACAGACTAGTATGTAGGTATAAGTTTTTTCCCCATTTAAAAAATACATTAATGTAATTAATAAGGATTAGTCATTACCCCGTTTCCCTTTTTTGTACTGTAATATTTAGTGGTACAGTATTGTATTCAGATTTTAATTTAAAAATTTCTGAGTCTCTCTTCTGGCTACTGTTACCAGTCATGTAATTTCACAATTATTTCTGAAAATGCCTTGTACTAAAGAGGAGGGAGTGTTAAAAATGATCTGTAATGGGTGTCAGGTATGTTAGGTATACCACTGATAAAGTAATATAATTATTATTTATTAGAGCTAACACACACTTTTCAATGTGAAGGAAACACAAATTAATAAGAGTTGAATCATATTCTCAGGCCCCAAAGAGAGAACCTTAGCAGAGCAGTGTATTCTCGGGAATCCTTGTTCGTCAAATCGGTTTTCTAAGTAGTGAATACAACACTTACTTTCCATGTGCCCTAGAATGCAGAACTAAAGCAAGAAACAAAACAAAACAAGTTTCTATTTCTTTTCTTTTCTTTTTTAAAGATTTAGCTAAGATGAAATACTACTCACTAAAAGTGATGAAATCCTGGAACATGCTGCCAAAGAAAGCTGTGGAACATTCACCCTTCAAGAAGGGAAAAGGTAGTCCCCTGTCTTAAGTGACCATGGTTTCAGATATGCAGACACCCAAAATTTTGCATAGTTTTAGGGGGTTCATGAACCCCCTGCAGCCTATCCATGGACCACATCCTTAACAAGCTCTATCTGTTTTAGTTCTAGTATTTTATAATTCTCCAATGCTCTCTCCCTCAAATCCTGACCATCTCTCAAGTCTTTCTCAGTTTTACCACCTCCTGGAAGGTTGTGCAAACCTGGAGGTAATATATGTGGAGAGTATCTAGAACATGGCCTGACAGAAGAGGAAGCATCCATCAAATTCTAACTTTCCATTCGTGATTATTCTAGCCCACGTGCTTACTCCTCTCCTAAATTTATAGAACACTACAGTTAACATCATGCAGTGTTTCTAAGCATATTGGTTTTATTTCCCCAGCTAGACAACCAGGTCTATGAGAGTATTTTTCATATCTTCCTTTCTACGCAGGAACTATTTTGACCTTCTTCTATCTCTGGCCAAGTTCACTGACTTTTTACTCTCCTTCAATAACTCATATTAGCCAGCTACACTATTTTGCCAGCACAGTCTTCCTAGCCTGAAATTTTAGAAATTGGCTAAAGCGATACTTCCTCATAGCTGTCCTTTTCCCCTGCAAGCCATGCATTATAAAGTTCCTTGCAGCCAGTCAGACTTTCTCAAAAAACTGCTCTTTATGCTGACCTACCATATCTAAAGTTCTCTGGCCTCCAGGGCATAATGCTGTCACTTTATTCAAAGAGCTGCTTGAGAGATGAAAGTAGTTAAAAGGTACCTCTTCGGTGGAATGTTCTAAACTGTATGAAGTCAGCCACTTACTTAAAAGCAGTTGGAGTAGACAAGCTTATTTTTTGTTCCATCCAGGTTTTTTGTTTTTGACTTACATAAATAATATTTTATCTCTTGTAAAGGTTGTGACAACTATAGCCAATTGCCCACTCAAGCATACAGAATAAAAGACAAGCTATGGGAAATCAAACATGTCCTAAATAAATCCTGAATATAAACTTTAACCAGTTACTAGTCATTTTGGAAATGTACAGGTGTTCAGTCTAGAAATCCTACCTGTTCTTAATTATATGTTGAATAATCTTTTAGCTGAAGAATCCCAATTCACAAAAATCGAGTGAAACATTATCTTATTGTTAAGTATTCCACAACCAATCTTAACTAAAAAAATTCATATGAAGTGAGAAAGGAACATACAAGCTCTCAACAATCTTTCCCCAACTCCCAAATGACAAGATGATTTTTAAATGAAAAAAAATCAACAAAATGACTTAAAAATCCATTCAGAAATAATTTTTGACTAAAAGAGTTACTTACGTGGGAATTTTACACAGAAAAAAGACCTATAGTAATTTTTTTAAAGGTGTTATTATTTGATCAGCAAGCCAATATTTAATGAAATGTACCAAAGCTTGCAGTTTCAATGGTGCATCATAGATACTCAATGGTTTCCTGTTGAAAATGTATTCTGATAAGTGGGGGTAGAGGTTTGTACTTTTCTTGTAACATATATATTTACTGTCCTTTACAACATCATATCAGGCTGATAATCCAACTTTGAATATTATTGAACACATATAAATAGCTTAAGAAACATGTCAGGTAAGGCATCTATGTATTTAAAGAAAAGCCAGAAAAATATTAAATTATGTTTACTGCATAATTTCCCTATTTGTTAAATATAGGATCTGATGCATCTTTATAAGTCATACTGCTCACTTTTTTTTAAACTTCACTTTTATCCTAGTCTTCTCTTTTTCAGTGATGAATTTAAAATCAGTCTTAAATTATCCAAATGTTCACTTAAAAAAAGGTAATTCTTGAGAAAGACTGTGATATCTTTGAAATATTCTAGTGCTACTTTGGAAGCAAGTTTTTAAAAAATTTATTGAGTAACTCTTACATGCTTCAAAAAAGCTGACTAAACTTTGTTGAGAGCTCTGTTAAAAAGCAGCTATTGAACAAAACTTTTAACACAGTATGTCCCTACTTCCTATAATCACACTATATTTCTGTCATGTTGAAGCAAAAAAAGTTCATCATTTTGTCAGCTCTGTCTGCAAAGTAGAGAATTACCTCCCCAAACTCCTGAGATTTATGCTTTTAATTACCTCCTATCTGCTTCACTACCCTCCAAACCTAAGAATCAATATAAATAGTCTTATTTATGGGAAAAATGTAAAAAGTTTGACAAAAGCAGACTATCATTTTCTAGATTTCCATTTGATGCTATTGATTTCTTCTATTTTCAGTACCATTTTTTTCTTGACAGAATCAGTCGGTTTTTCAAACTTACAATATTATTCATTTATCTAATAATCGTACTGCTTAACAGCAGATGTAAACTTCACAAGTAGTTTTTTTCAGTTCCCAACCCAATAATGAGATTATTATCACTATGATATCTCTTTATTTAATCATCTGCTGCAGACTTCAGTTTAAGCGTGACTTTCTCCAAACACCCTTTATCATAGATTCACTTTTTGGTGAGGACCAACTTCCATGGCTTATTTTATTTTTGAATGGGAGACCACTATTAGCATAGGTGAAACCAAACAGCATAAGCACCAGTATTCTTGAACACACACACATACACATACACATAACATACATAGTTGCATATATGTACTTCATATACAATTAAATAAATATAAGTATGGCATAAATTTATACACTAAAGGAGCTCATATCTATCCCTAGGGTTTTCAAGAGAAATACAGCAGATGTGTTTGGATAGCAGTCAGTGATTGTATATGTGTGTGTGTGTGTGTGTGTGTGTGTGTGTGTGTGTGTACACACACATATATATATGTGTGTGTACACACACATATATATATGTGAGGGAGGGAACAGTTTATCTGTGGGGAGGGTCAAACACTAGAAGATGAGTGCTAAAAGTTTTTCCTGACATCTCAGAATAAAGTGCCATCAAATACAGAGCATCTGAAATTTTAGGAATAGGATAAGCTTATTTTTTTAACAGTATGTTGGTTAAAGTTTCAAGTAACATGCTCAATATTTTTAAACCTTCTAGAGAAATTTTCAAGTTAAGTACCTCTAAATTTAAATCAATAAATCCAGTTGTTAAGCTAAAAAAAAAAAAGGCTTAGTAAGAATACTACCTACTACAAATGTCCAAGAAAGACAGGGAAAACAGTGTGTTTTATGTACTTTTGTGCCAAAGAAAGAGGAAGAAGGGGAAAAAAGAAGAGTTAGAAAGGAGGGAGAAGAGAAGATTGAGTAGAGAAGAAAGGAAGGAGGAATGTGATGGTTTAGAAGGGAGCACAGGGGAAGAAAAACACTGATAATATGTGGACAGAATTTCTAGAGTTGAAAGCAGGCAATAGCAAAATTCAGAATCCTCTAGAAGAATGTTACATAATGACAAATAAAAAGCTTGATGCTTCAGAAAACCCAAGCAGGTGCCCTTGTAGCTGAATGCCTCTTCTGCTTTTATTGCAGGTGACATCTTCAAACACTGTGTCTAACAGAGTTCCTGTTTCTAGGCTGCTTTGACTTCTCAGAGAAGGACCACAGCTGCTGCAGGGACTTGCTGCTTCATGGCAGCTGGTAGAGGGGCGGAGTTAGGCTTGGTGGCTAAAGGAGATGAAGGATCAGCCAGCAGTACATGGAAAAGGAGTTTATGTGAAAACCAAAGGTGTGGCTTTTTCCCTAATCTCATGATAGTTGAGGTCTCTGCTGGATGACAGTGGTGTCAGGGCCTCCAGCAGAGACAGCACTAAGATTTCTTAAAAGGCAGATGGTGGATGGGGGCAGTTGTTTATGCAAGATAGATAATAGTTTGTGTTGCATTGTATTAACGGCTAAAAAAATCAGGAAGTGAAAAGGAAATTAAAATTTTAAAGAAGAGATATAAGCAGAAAGACCCAGGAGGGCATAACTTAAATGACCTCGTCCAAATGAAAACTGCGGGGATGACAGAGATGTACAATGCAGAGTGAGGTGGCACTGCAGATGTATCAATTGCACCTAACTTCAGTCATATGGGAATTGGGGGTCATTGTTGAACGACAGCACTTTCTGAAATTTCAGAGAGATTTATAGTAAAGAATAGGAGAGTCAGGTCACCCACAGAAATGATCACAAAAATTTTTGGTCACTACCATTTTAGCTTCTAAGCAAACCCTTAATTTCCTGTCCATTTGTACTTAATCATTCTAATGTAAATCAATGAAAATGGCATTAAGTTATCACCTTATGTCTTCAGACATGAGTAAATAGAACACTCATGTCTAAAAAAGAACAGAGAGATATATTGGATAACCAAACACCAAAAAACAAAACAAAGAACAACAACAAAATCACAGACGTAGATGTACCACAAAGTAAGATAAAATAAAGAAAACGTGAGCTATAAATGATTCAAAGTTTATGATGCTATTCAGAAGATAATAATGTAAATTTGAAAAATCAAATGGGTTATCTCCAAATGAGTAATGAAAGCTGATGGGGTCAGCATTTGAGGACATTGTATCTTGTGCTTAATCTATTGTGGTATTAATGCTGAGTACGAAAATTTCAGGGTCAATTCCCGAATTAGAGTAGAGTATATAAACTTGATTAAAAAGATCATTATGCTCTCATTTTGATTTGCCCATAAAACATAAGGGACCTGGTCACATACTAAGGATACTTCTAATGAACTGTGTTCTGAGATAATACTACTACTAATAATATCATCTCTGTTTTTAAACATTTAAGAGAATCCAGTTGCCCTGCTTTTGTGTGAGAATCTGTTTAGGGATGAGTTTCTTTCATCCTTCTGCTACTATTCTTCAAGGAATTGAAAGTGATACGTAAATTAGAAATTATTTGGATTCTGTCAGCTTTCAACCTAACCAAAAACTGAGAAATGTTAACCTCAAAAAAATTTTAAAAGTGTATGTTAGTTCATTTCTCTGGCAAGGCTTACATCTGGAAATGGCACTTCCTGGCTAAAAGGTAAAGATTCAGATTTAGGCTTATCAATTTGTGACCATATTGCAGTTGCAGTGCACTCATTCATTGGAGAATAAAGGGGCATTCAGGTTTAATACAACCTCATTCAGCTTACAGCACATTAGAAAAGGTGGTCAAGAAGAAACTACGGATTGGGGTGCTGCATGCATTTGTGCAAATGTCTGGGACTCAGTTGGAAAGCATATTATTCCTGGACTGCAGTGCCTGCCCCCTGGCAAAGTTAATGGTCTTAATTTGCAAAGGTTCATTTGGGAAGTGACTGTGATTAATTCTTACTCATTTACATAACACTGTATTGTGTAAATAAAACTGTAGCCTTTTGCTTTCCAACAGTGGAGTTCTACTGAGATGATAAAAGCTGGACAAAGGGGGCTACAGAACACTTAAACTAGGTCACACTGAATTTTAATGCATGAGGCCTATCCTGGTACATTTTATATGGGTAATGAAGAACTGCAGAATGCCTTCTGTTTACTGTGCAAATCTGCCTTCCAGATTTTTCAGTAAACATATTTTCTACACTGAAGAGTGAAGCCAATTCAGTCTCAGGCTGATTTAGAAATGTTATTAAAGAAAATAAGGATGAGCATCTTCTTAATTCTTACATTAAAATGTAAATAGGGTAATTATAAAATAATAAACTTTCTCCCACATAAAAAATGCTCAGTTTCAGAGCTCAGTTATGCAGATTAGAGCACCATTACTAAACACTGAGAACATGTATATGTCACATTTGTGAATTTGCCACCCAGGCTTTGTGACTTTACTGTCCAGCGTCTAAGCATGACTAAGAAATTTATTTTTTTATTATCAATGGAACTTTTGAGCAGTGACGAGGAAGCAAGTAGTCATATGCTTATGTATGCACATTTGTTCATGTCCCCATTAGCAAATACAAAGAAAATGGCTGACACCAAATGAAGCTCAAGTCAAAGGTGACTCCCAGAGCAATTCTGAAGCACAGTAAGAAAATTCTCACCCCTATCCCCACTCAACTCATGACACAAATAAGAAGCAAAACTTATAGTTATTCTTTCTGGGTCTTTGCTGTTCCACCTGTAAGAGGAACATGTTTATATCCTGTCTTCCTAACAGAGATAACATGGAAATGATTATTAATCATAGACCTAGAATGGTCTTCCCAAAGATTGTATAGTCCACTTTAGGTTATATTATAGAAGAAGAAACTGAGGCCCATGGCTGTGAAGTGACTTACGAAATTTAGAATTAAAACTTAAATCCATAATCAAAGATTCTTAATCCAGTGTTCTATGTCTTGCTGCCTCTCCAAGTATGGAATAATGAAAATACAGAGAAGACATTGAACATATTTTGAGAAGTTCTACATAAGGACAAACCTTAGATATTTTCATTCATACCATTTGCTAGTAAAAGTTGCTGCTGGACTCTAGAGCCTATCACAGTGTTCTTTGTACAGGAGGAGCTCAATAAAAGCTCAGAAAATGAGTAAGTTATGTGAAGGAACATAATATAATAGGAAGAGCTGTGGATTTAGAGGCAAGAGACCCAGATTTGTATCCTAGCTCTGTTCCTTACTGACTATGAAAATCTATGAAATACCGAAAAATAGGAAACAATCTAAGTGTCCACCTATCAGGGACTAGTTAAATAAACTGTGGAACATACACACACAGACTACTATATTAGTTTTCTATTGCTTTCATAGCAGACTATCATAAACTTAGTGGCTTAAAACAGTACAGATTAATTATCTTATAGTTCTGGAGGTCAGCAGTCTGCTGGGTCTCACTGGGCTAAAATCAAGGTGTTGAGGGGACTGAGTTCCCTTTTGGAGGCTCTATAGGAAGATCATTTCCTTACGTTTCCAGGGCTGCTCACGTTCTCAGTTTGTGGCTCTTTCCTCTGACTTCAAAGCCAACGATGGCCAGTTGAGTTGTTCTCACATCGCATCACTCTGACTGCTTCTTCTACCTCCCTCTTCTACTTTTAAGAACTCTTATGATTACATTGGGCCCATGGGATAATCCAGCATAATCTTTTTATCTTAAGGTCAGCTGATTAGCACCCTAATTCCATCTGCTACCTTAATTCTCCTTTTCCATGTAAGGTAACATATTAATAGTTTCAGATATTAGGACATAGACATTGTTGCCTACCATACATACAAGAAAAGAGTGAGAGAGCTTTCCTATGTTCTAGTAGGAAAAATTTTCCAGGATATATTGTTATGTAAGAAACGCAAGGCAGTAGAAAAAGGAGGAAATAAGAATATATATTTATATTTAATTATACTTGCATAAACAAGCCCAGGAAAAATACACCAAAAACATTAAAGTGGTTACAAATAGAGAGGAAATGGCATGGAGGGTGAGAATGCGGGAAATGGAATGGATCGATATTTTTAAATGTATCTTTTAAAATTTTCATGATTTCAAACCATGTAAACATGTTATTTTTTTAATTCGAGGGATTTGTAATTGTCCCCAAATCCCTATTATTTACTTGATATTCAAAACCTTTTGTTTTGAAGAGCCAATCTATTCTTAACCTTGTTACTTTTCTTTTCCTAAATTAACACTTCTAACAGGCAAATTATAATTTGTCAGTGGCTTTTTATCAGGCAGTTTCTAATATTAAATTCACAGACTTCATGAAATTCTGTATCTTTTGCAAGATTTTCACAATTTCACTTTGAAATCTATTTGCATTGTATTATGAGATGTTTGAAACATCTGGCATTGCTGCAGTGAGAATGCCAATGTTAAAGATGGAATATGTCTTCAGGTGGGCATTCATTTTGTAAGTGGTCAGGTAGGTAGTGAAGATTTTTCTTTTATATTCATAAAGTTATTGAGACTAAAATTTCTCTGTGTAAATGTAGAAATTTGCATAATAAACTGTGCAAAACTGTTAAATATGCTTGGATCAATTCCAGTATTTATTATTCTATCTATTCTTGCAGAAGTCCTTTATTATACCTTTAATCTAGTAATAATATTGTAGTTTAATACATTTAGTAGTTACAACTCTACCATAAATTAGTCTCCTATTTATAAAATGGCTCATGTTAATTTTTTCTAGTCAGGTTTACTAAGGTATACTCTACATATGGTATAGTTCCTTTTTAGGTGTACAGTTCAATGAGTTTTGAAAAACAAAGACAGTCATATAAGCACAAAAATGAAAATACAGAATATTTTCATCACCCAAAAAGTTCCCTTGTACACCTTTGTGGTCAATTCCCTAACCCTACCTACATCCTATTAACCACTGATCTGACTGTCCCTAGAGTTTTGCCTTTTGCAGAAAGTTATATAAGTACAATCATACAGTGTATTTCTTTGTGCCCAGCTTCATTTAGCATACTGCCTTTCAGATTCATCCATGTTATAGCATGTATCAGTACTTCACTTCTTTTTATTGCTGAGTAGTATTCCATTGCATGGCTATAGCACAATTTGTTTATCCACCAGTTGATAAACATTTGGGTTGATTCCAGTTTGGGGCAATTATAAATAAAGTTACTTTAAACAGCACATATGTATTAATATATAGTTTCATTTGTCTTGGATAAATGCCTAAAAGTGGGATTGCTGGGTCATATGGAAAATGTATATATAACTTTATAAAGTTTCTTATAAATAACTGCCAAACTAGTTTGCAAAGTGGCTGCACCATTTTGTATTCATATTAACAGTATATGAAAGCTCCAATTGCTCCTCATTCTAGCCACTTGGTACTATTAATTTGTTTAATTTTCATCATTCTACTAGTGTAGTGGTATCTGACTGTAGTTTTAACTTGCATTTCCTAAATGGCTAATCATGTTAGGCATCTTTTTCTGTACTTATTTGTCATTCATATGTCTTATTTGGTAAAGTACTTATTCAAATCTTTACCCATTTATCATTTATTATTGAATTGTAAGTTATTTATATATTTTATATACAAGTCCTTAAGCAGATATATTTTTCCCAGTCTATAGCTTGTTTTTTCATTTTCTTAACAGTGTCCTTTGAAGAGTAAAATTTTTAATCTTTATAAAGTCCAATATATCAATATTTTTATGGTTCATACTTTTTGCTTCCTATCTAAGAAATTTGCCTAATGCAAGATTAAGTAGATTTTCTATTATGTTTTCTTTGAGAAATTTTATAGTATTCAGTTTATATTTATATGTATAATCCATTTGAATTAATTTTTATATTTTGGATAAGGCAGCAGTCAAGTTTTTTAAAATTTGCATATGGCTACCCAAATGCTATAGCACTATTTGTTGGAAAGATTAGCCTTTCTCCATTAAATCAGCTCAGCAACTCTGTTGAAAATCAACTGACCATATATAAGCAGATCTATTTCTGAACTCTCCACTCTGTTCTATTGATCAATGGGTCTACTCTTCTTTCACCAATTTCACAGTCTTGATTACTGTAGGTTTTATACTAAGTATTGAAATTATCAGTGTAATTCTTCAAAATCTGTACTTTTTTTTGAAAAAGTATTTTGGCTAGTCTAGGGCTTTTATTTTCTATTTACATTTAAGAAATAGCTTGTCATTTTCTACAAAAAACAGCCTTTTGAGATTTTGATCAAGATTGTGCTGTGACCATATATCAATTTGGGGAGAACTGACATCTTAACTATGTTGAGACTTCAAATGAATTTACACCATATATTTATTAATTTATTTAGGTACATTTTAATTCTTGAATATGGAGTTTTATTAGGTACCCAAAAATTCACTGGGCTTTTTATTAAAATTGCATTAAGATAATTTTATGAATCATGGTAAACATACCTCCTCTTTCCAATGACTAAATTTTATTTTGCTTCCTATGTAGAATGATCAAAATGTCATTTAATGGTGTATGCAAACAAGGATATTTATTATTTTAGTACTTTCAAAAACCATTGATCTGTAACTGCTCTTTGCAAAACAACTAATGGGGTTGGGTAACTCCAGAAATACCATATGCGATGTAAATATATGTAATCAGCCTTCAGATTCTGATCATTGGTCATTAGCTTTACTTGGTATTTGAATATTATAAATATTCAATATTATCTGTTCTGCTTTTATCTTACTTATACATTTAAAAATCTACTTTCATGAAAGAGATTGATTTGTATTTCTTATCTTTTTTTAGCAGAATAGTTTTGCTGGTCAGATAAAATAATTTATGAAGTTTTTCCTGTATTTTCATGTTCTGGGAAAATATAAATCATATAGTAAATTACTGTCTCAAGTATTTAACAAGAAATGTGACACTTGATATCAAGAGTAATAATAATGGTTTTCTTCAGTGTTCATTGCATTTTAATTTTTTCATATTTCCATTGTATTTTCAAGCTTCTAAAAATAGTTTCTGATATTCAAGCATTTTTAACAACTTAGTATCATTGGTGAAATTAAGTGTTAAATGGTATAGGTGCGACTGATTACAAACAGAAATTCTTAATTTTTGATATTACCCACTTAATCTATTGCTCAAGTTTTAAGCATTGAATCCAAATCCTTGGAAATCTAGCCTCCAATAGGAATGTCTGCTAGAGAGTATGTAAATATGAAGAGATGTACATATTTAAATCAATCATACTTTTGGCTTGACAAACTACAGAGAGCAATGAAAAGGTGATACTCACATCTGAGTTAAAGCGAAGC
>NW_007726762.1:99328-101411 GCF_000696425.1 Galeopterus variegatus
GGCTTGACAAACTACAGAGAGCAATGAAAAGGTGATACTCACATCTGAGTTAAAGCGAAGCTGACAGACATTACAAGAAATAACTTGTTTCTTCTTTGGGGGAATGGACACTCCAAATGTGTGGTTAATGACAGCTTTTTGCACAGGATCCATCTGAAGAGCAAATGATAAAATAGTCAATTTATAATTTCAAAGGACAGACAATGTGTGAGCAAGAAAAAGTAGCTGTATTATTTCTTGAGGTTATAACATTTAGTTCCCAAACAAGATAATAAAGAACCTTACTCGATAGTAATATACTTGTCTCCAGGAATTAAAAACAAAGACAAATGACAAAAAAACCCCAAAAAACTGGTTTGAAATCATAACATAAAAAGACCACAGGAGAATCACCACATCCCCCCAAATTGTATATTTATAAAAGGTGCCTTGAAAACCTTAAAAGAATCATAAAATAAGAAAACTTAAGATCCAAAGTTCAGGGTTAATATTAACTTGTTAATCTATTCCCTGTATGAGATGATAATACTCGAGATGGTCTCAAATAAACTCAATGACAATTATCAGATATATTTAAGTTTCTTAATTTTTGATTTATGGCAAAGTCATAAATGACAGTCACTTATCACGGCACAGAAAAATGTTGATCTTTATTTTAAAATAATTCATTAATTTTCATGTACTGTAGATTGAAATTCATTCTACTGGAAACACATGTCACAATTGTACATTCAAATTCCTATAACAGACTGGTTAATACGCAATCCTTGTTTAAATATTGATCAAGTAAAGTTTTGATTTATAGCCTGTGATCTTCTCCCTTTTGGCTTGCATGTATCAGACATATTCAGAGAAATACACAGTTGTGAAAATACCCAACCATAGAAAAGGTATGGCACAAAGACATTAAAACACTCAAAAAGAAACACCTCTATCTGCAAAGCCTATAAAAAGAAACGCAGCAGTGATTCTCTTGTGTTCTCCAGATAATAATCTCTAGCATTAACATCAGACAACTGGCAGTTTAAAAAAACAATGCAGACAATGAACAAAACATTACTTGTAAACAGATGTAACACGAACAAGGACAGATCCATTGACACCATCCTGTAGGAAATCTCCTGAAGTTAGAATTTAGGATTGGATTAGTTGATATTTGATGATAGGGAGGAGAAATGAATACTAACTCTCATCATGATCACAAATCAACAAGTGCAAAATCAGAAATTAGAATAATTTAAATACATTAGAAAGGAGGGGAGATTGAAGAGTTATTAAGTAGTAAATAAGCCTATCTTTTGCTATAAGTTTAAGAGAAATGACAGGACAATGTATTCCCACTACAAAGAACAGTTATGATGGTTTGGGACACTTAAAAAAATGCTAAGAAGGGAGTTTTTCAGAGTGATAGAACTGTTCTATATCCTGACTGTAGTGATGTTTACACAAATCTATTCATGTGTTAAAATTCATAGAACCATAAACACCCCCCAAGTCTATTTTATGTATAATAATTTAAAAAGTAAAAAAGAAAAATATTGTTAAGAGTATTATGGTTAGCTACTAAACATAAAATATCATTACTGGAAAGTCTGGAGATTCAGTTTGCTTAAGGACATAATTGGTTATATTAAATTTTATTTAATAAGATTAATAATTTAAATAAACCCTCCAGGGGACAAAGAAAATTTCAGAAGTTCGGAAAATAAAACACTAGTTCTTATTTTACTCCCAAGTGTAAATCTCATCCATTCATCTGCAAAATATAAAACTATACTTTCTGATAGTTACCAGAGAGGGCAAATCAGTTTGGACAGGCTTAAAAATAGGCTAACTCTATTGGCAGGATGAAAAAAACCACACAGTTTTGCAAAGTTAATAAATAAGAACATTTTATTGAGATATTTTCTGTTCTCAGGCTCTGAAAAATAGTTCCCATCTGATGATATGAGAACTACACGGGATCAAACTGTTTGAATATTTTCCAAACACCAGTTTTCTGCATACCACTTTCATTATTTTTGCCATATTTTTGTATATCCATACACTAATATTTTTCTTTAAATCAAATTAAAATTGACTT
>NW_007726762.1:102059-115181 GCF_000696425.1 Galeopterus variegatus
TGAATATTTTCCAAACACCAGTTTTCTGCATACCACTTTCATTATTTTTGCCATATTTTTGTATATCCATACACTAATATTTTTCTTTAAATCAAATTAAAATTGACTTCGAAAGAACACAAACAATAATATTCATGAAATCATAGTTTTAGTCTACATTCTTTCCCATTACTTATTCCAAAAAATATATTGATAACTAGCATTAAAATTTAAAACTTCCATCACTTAAAATAAATGTACATATTCTAGTTGTTCCGTAGCACAATATAGAAACACAGACAAAAGATAGATATATATAAAAATCTAGTTCCAAATTTTTAGTAAACCAAGATATCTATTGATAGTTTCAACATGATCTTTGAATATAAATATTCCCTTTAGATTTTTGAAATTGTTAGCTGCCAACAAATTTTTCAAATAACTCCTGATCCAACTTTTTTCTGCTCAAATCTCACATTTGCACCGTATCAGCCCGACAATACCCCTTCATGTTCTCAAGGCTGAGAAATCTCGGTCCTGAAAGGTGAATTGTGGCTGAGAACTCCAAATATAGACTGGCAAGTTCCCAGCACTTTGCCCTCTGAAAAGCAAACTACTGAGGTTCCTTCAAGAAACTCTCACTCCAATCCCCATGCTTCCTCCTTAGCATGTACCTGATTCTGTAAAAATAATCTTAGTTTGGATTTTTTACTAATCCAGAAGTTCATTACAAGAGAGTTAAATAAAATTTGCATGTGCCTTAATCTTAAAAAACCCCAAAACCAATAAACTCTCACTAGAATGGGCTTCTCTAGTTTATATACATAATCCTAATTTTTCTCATAAAATCAACTAAATAATCCCAGCCCTTTTTACCCCTTCCTTGTTAACCTGTCGTTAACTTCTGCTGCCTTTCCATCCTTTGACACTAACCATATGAAGATTTTATCCCCCATGTTTCTCAATTGGAACAGATTTTCTCTATTTTCCACTTGATTCCCTTTTTACTTATAGGTACTTTGGGATAAGATCCACTTTTTCTTTCAGTCTAAATCTCTTTTCTCTTCATCTACTATTTATCATAGAATTCTATAATTATATTTTTTTACTCAAATGTCATTTCGGGGAACATGATTTAGTTAAAAGAAGACTTTCAATAGTATAAAAAAGAGTGTTCCACTTGCCAATTCATCTGATATCTTGAAACAGACACTGTCAACCTGATGTTTTGAATATTTGCCATCTGATGCAATAATTACAAATGCTTGATACATTTCAGTGGGATCCAGACTTGGCAGCAACATGGAGAAGGTTTTCAGATACCTTTTTTTAAAAAGCATAAAGTGGCAAAATTCTGAATTTTTGCTCTTAGCATTCCTAGAATGCTCTAAAATTTAGATTTAATAAACTATGATATTAACTTAATTTTTTTCCTCCACTAGAGTTATATCAGTTTTCTGAAATCATAATGACATACATACAACTAAATCAATGGTAATTCTTTTATTCAATCACCAATTTCAGGATAAATAAAACATTCAGGATAAATAAAAACATTACCATAAATCCTAAAATGTGAGAAGTGCAGGTGATTCAATTTAGCATAGTCAGAACTATGTATCTATATCATAATGATTTAATTGGTAGAATATTCAGGTAAATTATTGGAGGTATTGCAATTACACAACAAACTCATTTTAAAAGATTCAATTGGCATTACATAGACATTTGCTTGTCAAAAATAAACAAGCACTTTCAAAAATATTTATTAAAATGTTTATAATATATAACTTTTAAATGAACATATTCCTTGTTAAATTCCATATTAAATTAGCTCATATTCGCACTGCACATAAAATCTGTCTGTGGGTTGAGAAAATTATGATTCATCAGGAAATAATACTAAAGAAGCTTTTTTTTTAAGGCTGTCTGTGGGTTGAGAAAATTATGATTCATCAGGAAATAATACTAAAGAAGCTTTTTTTTTTTAAGGAAAAAATCCTGCCACATAGCTCTAGCTACCAATATTCCTTACCTTTTTTTTTTTAAGGAAAAAAAAAATCCTGCCACATAGCTCTAGCTACCAATATTCCTTACCTGGTAGAATTTATTGGTCCCAAATAAGCCTCTTCTTTTCTAAAAAAGTAAAAG
Source organism: Galeopterus variegatus (assembly GCF_000696425.1). NCBI lineage: Eukaryota > Metazoa > Chordata > Mammalia > Dermoptera > Cynocephalidae > Galeopterus > Galeopterus variegatus. Next base: position 104,190 of record NW_007726762.1, read on the forward strand.
TTAGAAGTAGTCATCTGGAATTTTGAGACTAGCAAGCATATTTACAGTGGAAAGTTTTAAAAATCCACTTTCCTTGCTCATCATTGAGTGAAAAGCCTGAAATGCTTACTAACTAAAAAGCAGCAAGAGTTAACACTTGCCACTTTTTGTAATGAAAATCATGCAGAAATACAAAGCAAAACCTATTAGTGCAATTAACTCGTAGATAATAAAAATGAAAGATAGGGTTGCGGCTGTTACCAGGAATTGAGGAGGTAATTGGAGGCTCTGTACGGATGAATTAACTATTTATTCTAGTGCTTATAAAGTGAATTAATGAAGCTGGCCTTATCACACCATCTATTATATTTTCAATACCAAAATAAGAACAAACAGATTTCTTTGGTGTATTCACCAAGATTATGGGTATGAAATCTGTGTGAATTTTTAGAAAGATCATTACTTTCACTGGGTATACCAAAAAGTAATTTACATCTGCACGGTAAAAGCAATCATAGAAAAATATTCAGCTGCAGGTAGAACCTAGACACAGGGAAAAGAAACACACTGCAACACTTCACTAAAGGTAGGGTGAATCTAAGATAGGCGCTATGTGATCAAGTGACTTGACACAATACTAAATTATATTTAGTTTATATGTAATTTTGCTAAATGGAACTTTAGGCAGAGAAAATAAGACTTACAAACTTGTTCAACTACCCTAATACTTTTCAAAAAGCTTGAAATTCGAGTTATATTCTTGTAAGAGTCTTAAAATGATTTAACTTGCCATCAAACAAGGCTAGTTGGTAATGGCAGTGAACTGGGTACCACCTCATTAAAAAGCAAAAAGATGACTCAAGAATTACACAGGGCTTTCTTTTATCTATGCTATTATTAATGATGGGTGAATCACACCTTAGACTTAACCATCTGTTTTAACCAATGTTCTAAAAAGCATTTGGTAAACACTTATTACTTATACAATATAGTAGGCCTGGCTAGCTTTCCTACTAAACAGAAATAGAAACCAGGTTTTTGATTTTCAAAATCTAAAATCAGGTCATCAAACAAACATTTTTGGAGGCCTACAATGTTTCAGATGCTGTCTTAGACTAGATGGGGAGATCAGTCAAACACAAGAAAGGGCATAATTTTAAAAGTTTAAAAGTGAAAAAGATAGTACAGACTCTGTTTAATCGGAAGCATGGAAGAGAAGTCATCATTAAGCAAAATAATGAGCCATGAGAAGCCACAAAAAGGTCTGTCTCCTCTGCCCCTCCCCTGCATTGGGCTTCTTCCCCCTTTTCTGATTTTTCTCTTTAAGCATCCAGCATCCTCCTTTAACAGTGACATCAATGTGTTATCCTCTCAGGAGTATTTGCTTTTTAGTTCCTTTTTCTAGCTGTGTAATAACAATAATTACAACATAATAAGAGCAGCTTAGATTTACAGAGCTTTTACTATGTGCCAAGAATTATACTAAGGGATTATCTTATGTAGTCTCCACTATCATATGAGGCAGATATGATTATTATCCTCCTTTCACATTGAGGAATCCAAGGCTCTGAGAGCTTCCGTGACTTATCACCCTCCTGTCTGTAGGTATTGGAGCTAGAATTGGAACTCAGGCAGGAGTCTCCCTCCACACTGTTCCCTGCTAAAGGAACACCATGCAGGCATGAGAGGTGTTGTGTGTGGCGCTGCTGAGGGGTGTGGGCTTTGGGAAGAGTGGATGAGTGCGTGTTCCTGGAGTTTCTGTGGTCTAGTAGTCAGCTGCCTATACAAACCACACATAATACCCACTTGGTACTTAGGAAAAAGTTCCTTGGAGAAGTGAGTCTGAATTTTCTCCTTCTGACCCATTTCAGCTCTTAGAATATGCCCATTTCTTCTTGTGCAACTTCGGGAAAGCCAGAAATAAAAATTAGGACTGTCCTGTCTTCTTTCCCCATTATGACTGTTGGGTGTGCACACAGAAAAAAAAAAAAAAGTTCTGGGAATACTTAGAGATTACACGTTAGCAGGTGGCAGTCATTATTTGCACCTGTCCTTGATTTGCTGCAAAGAGGGTTTCAGCTACTAATCCCTTGTGACTTACAGCCTTCTGGAAGTTTGGCTAAGCATCAACATTTTAACTGTGATATTACTGAATTACACTAGTACAAAAAGAATAACTATTTTTCATCCTTTCCTTTTTCAATATCAGACTTATGAAAAAGGATGTGACAACAGGGTCTCATTAGAACTTCAAATATTCATGAAGTGACATATTTAAAAGTGATAGCTGCATCATTGAAGAACAATATTTCTCTAAAGTTACTTCAAAAAAGGTTTTGCTTTTCATATTTAAATACTCTTGACCACATGGCTTTGTTAATGTTTTACTTTATTCAAATCCTTAAAAACTTAGAAACAAAACAGATACAACTATGACAAAGACAATTTTTTTCTCCAGGATCAAGAAATACAAACGATTGCATATTGTTGGCAACATTAATTCAACCATACAACTTTGTACTATTTTGGATTTCAAATCAGAAGGCTTAATAAAAAATAAACCACATGGAACATTACACTAGGATTGCATGCTACCGCAAGACCTGCAATTTTGTATCTGGAATGTGTAAAAGCCGAGACTTTTGCCGTGCTGACGCTGCCTCTCTTACCCAGAGCACCCTGACAGGGCTCCACCTGAATGCCATCAGTGCTGCTGAAAGAAAGACAAATGGCGTGTCACTCTCTCCACAGACTGTTGATTAAAACAAGAGTCAAATGTTTGGAAAGGTGCTTCCCCAAGAATCCCCACCACTTTGCTGCAACCACACATTGGCGATGCCTTGAAAATAGCAACATCAACTGTGCCCCTTTCTACTGGGATACAATTACCCCAGCAGAAAGTTAACCATTCAGAACCGGTACAAAAGCTAAAATAACACAAAACTCACTTCAGAAAATAATAGACAGGTCACATTACATCTAAGTCCCAGACCCAATAAAACTATTCTTGTTATTATTTCTACTGGCACAACTAGTACTACGTACTACGATTTGATCAAAATGTTTTAGGCTTCTAAGTATTTTGAGGCTGATTGAGAATTGGCAGCATCTGATTGCTGCAGAAATTAAGTAGGAATAGGATTTCCTCTTTCTCCACTTTTCCAGAGCCTCCCTAGTGGCAGTCAATATTCCTGTAGAAAACACAAATGGAATCAGTTCAGAAGTGAGACAGCCTATCAGAAAAAATCTAGAAAGCTTGACATCTTTCACATAAATTTCACATTGTCAGGCTCTCTTTGAAAAGCCCTGGGATTCATCAAACAAGAGTTATACATTCCAGTGACAAAAAAGGACAACTAAGGAAAAAAAATCTGGTGATTTGGAAGATCTGTTTTGAAAAGAAGACTAAACTCTGCATTTTCCAGTAGTTTTTCGGCAAAATTTAATCTTGGTTTTATTTATTTATTTGAAGAATAAAAATAACCATACAGAATGCTAGGAGATTTGTGTTTCTTCCATAAAATAATGCCCTTCTTCTAGATTACTCTGACAGTCTAACATGCAACCCTTTCAGAGATTAAGGGTTTCATATCAAATTTAAATATAAAGTTCTGTACTTGGGATGTTTTTGCTCCTTTCCAATACATCACACTTTTATAAATGCACAGTTTTCAACTTGTTTATATTTTTACCTTATTTTTTCCCGAAAATTTATTCATTTAACAAAAGTTTGTTAACTACCTGAATACATCACACTTTTATAAATGCACAGTTTTCAACTTGTTTATATTTTTACCTTATTTTTTGCCGAAAATTTATTCATTTAACAAAAGTTTGTTAACTACCTGCCACACACTATTTTAGAAACCGAGCATACAGTGGTGAACAAGCCTTCAAAAATTCAACATTCTAGTCGGAGAGACCTAAATATATAAAGTAATAAATAAGGCATTTTCAGAGTGTTCTAAGTACCATGAAAAAATAAAACAGGAGAACTCCTAAAAACATTATGGTTGCCTTGTCGCTGTGATTCAGATACTTTTACATGTAAAGCTATACTAAACATGTAAAATATCCCTTTAATGATTTAGGGAAGTTGATACAGAGTTCAGAATCGTATGACTGGTAAAAACTGTAGATTAAAAGTCACGCTCCTTAGCTTTCGATGTGGTCTGTGAGATATCTGCAGAGGATTTTCTTCAACTGCCAAATACCAAGACAACTGACTTCAGAGCCACCACCATCATCATATCCCCCAAAAGAAAGGGAAACTAGAGTAAACTGCATTTTGTAAGTTCGCTAAGAATGAGTGCTAAGTACTACACATCTCATCTGGAGACCTTCCTGGTGGGTTTCTGTAAGGTGTGGTTGGCCTGGTACTTGGTTAGCAGACAGCAAAATGACCATGAGTTACTTCTTTTGTTTTTAAAATAAGTACATATTTTATCTAAGATCTAACAGTTGTTTGTGAAGATATTACAACAAAATAATGTATTTCATCTTTAATGCTTTTAGAACCTTAAAGAGTTACAAACTGGAAAAAGATGGTTTCACCATCTCCCCCTCTTTAGTGGAAACCTACTTAGACTGTTGACAAACTGTTTTAAATTGTTCTGAGTACAAAGAATAATTTTTAAGTTTTTTCAGACAGTAGTTATTTTGTTAATGCGAGATGCCATAAGGTTAGGCTTATGTACCCAACTGAAGCTAAATGTCTAACTCTGGCAGTAGATCCTTGTTAAGTAACAAATATGGTCAGTACAAATGTAAAATGTTCCATTTTCCTGAGCTGGCTCCACACACCTGGTGATTTTCCATGCCGCCAGGGATCAAGAGTGATGCAGCAAAGCTGTAGTTATGTTGCTGGGTAATTTAAGAAGCCACATCAAAGAACATTTCAAAAAGTTCAGGTTAACAAATAAGACTTTCAACTTCTTTCCGCAATGGGTATGGGACTTAAATGGATGTTCAGTCGTATTTCGTTATCACTAACACACACATACCCAGTAATGTTTTGGGTGTTGATGTTCCTATTCGAGCTTTAGATGAGTAAACCAAAGAATTGACATTCTATCGCATATGCATTCATATTCAGTTTTAAAAATACATATTTAAAGATGTGGTGGTTAATGTGAAGTATTAAGGAAGCCCAGACCAGCCTCAACTCCAATTGCAACTGCTGCTTTCAGTGTAGGGAAAAAAGATTAAGGTAATGAGATGAATTCTGTCTGTTAAGGAAACCCTGTGTTTTTTTTTTGTTTCCACTCTTGAATAAGCAAATGCCTAGATGTGACTGGAAACCTTAGGAGAGAAAGGTGTTTTTCCCTCAGGATGCAAACAAAAACAAAAACAAGGGTTTTATTTTATCTTCAAAATTTGATTTTCCTATACCTAAAATAATTTTTGGTCAAAGTATACATAGAGATCTGAAAGATCTGCAACATCTTTCAAAAGTAACATAACAAAAATTTCATATGATATTGTTAGATGCTCTTTTGAGGGAATATGAAAAAAATTACAATTTTTTAAGAAAAATAAAAAACTACCTGGGATCTTCTAGGGAACTAAAAAGAATTTACTTCTGCTGTGAATTTTAATAATCCAGAAAAAGGAATTAAACGATGATAAATACTATTAGTATTTTTTTGTCTATGGAGAAGTTACTGTCCTCAAAGGACTTACACTTTATATTTCACAATAAGATATATTCATATTTTTAAAAACAACAACAACAGTCCAAGGCATGTATAGTTGACAATGAACTATATCACTCAAAGATAAATATCAGCAATCTGGCTAGAGTAAATTATTCAGATTGATGGGAACAGCAACTGGATTCAACAAGAGAATCTAAAGTAAATGGGTTGGGTATTTCTCGTGTCATTTAGTAATGTATCTCCCCAGGGTGAAATAAAAGGAGAAATACATCATTTCACAAATAAAAACTAAAGAACAGTTTTTTTATATGTGTAAAATACTAAATAAGGCAGAAATTTATTTGAATATAGATCATAAGAAGTGATTATTCCATAGCACATTTGAAGATGAGATCCATCCTGAAGTTTGGAAAAACAGGCCAAATATTTGAGATAGAAGACGGTACTTAGTTTAGGGTCTTTCCTTTTGTTCTTTTAAAAATAGTGATTTGAAAACAACCCTCAAAATTGTTCCCAAGATTAAATTTCCATAACATAAAATTCAGTGCCAAAAATGGGTCTGAGGAATATCTTTTTAAAAATAGAATTCTTTATCCTTTAGGAGAAAAAAAAAAAAGTCATATGAGTAACCAAAGACTATTTGCTAATACTTATGTAGTTTTAAAAACTGTTGTTGCTAAATCTCCAAATCCAAGTAAGTAAGAATGTCCTTTAGGAGAAAAAAAAAAAAGTCATATGAGTAACCAAAGACTATTTGCTAATACTTATGCAGTTTTAAAAACTGTTGTTGCTAAATCTCCAAATCCAAGTAAGTAAGAATGTATTTGCAAGTTTTATGTTAAATGGGCTAAAAAATGTTACAAGTGCTTTCTAAGAGACTAGGGAAGTAATGAGCTTTCTTGATTTAAAAATCAATACACCTCCCAAACAGCTAAGTGCATTAACAGATACCCTTTCAAAACTATTCTGTGAAAGCTAAGTTTGAAAGGCTGCTCAGTAACCAACCAGATATATCCTGATGCTAAGGTCCATGATACAAATTAAAAAGGTGTGAGATGAAAAGAAAACACCATTAGCCAGGAAGAAGTGCAAAAGCAGAAACCCAGGCCTGTTTGGATGTATTCTTCATTCTGCAAAGCAAAGTGGAAATGATATGTTTTTTCCCCCCTAATGGAGGACAACACGTTTCTCACACTTGCAGTATGAACTATGACAGTAGAGGACTGGTGAGGCTCCATGCAAAGCAACAAATCAGCAGTGTTCTAATCCTAAGCATCTCGGGCTTTTACTCCCCTTGCCACATACATACTCTTTACACATTAGTAAAATGTCAGGGATCATCTACATTTTCAAACTTGTTTTTTGTCTTGCTTTGAGCCCCAGAACCTCTCCTACCCCCTATCCTCTTATCCCCAAACAGAATCGTAGCTGGAAATTCAATACAATAAAACATTGAAAACTGAGTTCTGATAAGAGCAGGTAGGTCAGGCCCCAGATCTACCACCCAAATTTAGTCCAACTTCTTTACTTAAAAATGAGAATAGATTTGGAGAATTTTAGTAACTTGTTTGAGCCTCCTCAGGTAAGCCCAGAATTCACATTTCCTTCTATGGTTGCCAGACTTATATAAAATATAAAATACCCAGTTAATGTTGAATTAAAAAATATATATATTTATTTATTTATATATATGTGTCATGCAATGTTTGATACATACTTATACTAAATATATACTTAGTATATACTACGTATATACTAAGTATATATTTATATAAACAAACATTGCATGGCACATACTTACACTAAACATTATTTGTTGTTTACCTAAAATTCAGCTCTAACTGGGCATCCTGTATTTTATCTGTTTCCCTGATTCCCATCCAAGGATGTCACGACCATATCAGTGTTGATTCTACTGGTGCTCCTTCCTGCAGACTCACTTTGTCACACTTAACATTTTAGGGCTTTAATTAGGAAACTGGTCCCTGAGTGGTTTTGTGGACAGGAGATATCAATAATATTTTATGTCATGTCATCTTGCTATTGTCCTTTGGTATGAATGCATATGTGTACACATATTAGCTCTTTTAAGTAGAAAACAATTTTGGTTCAAGTTTGTCTCTGCATTTATATTATACGAAATATACAGTAGTTGTAACATAAAGAGCTTTGATAAAGTGCTTCACTCTGCCTTCTGCAGAGATAATTGCTTTATTGAATAAGGCTCTGTTAATGGTGCAGCTTGACACTTAACATTTGTCCATGTGATTTATAATTATTTTTAAATGATTGCAAGGAGTCTATAGTTCAAACAAAAGTAGTTTAACTGAACTGTATTCCTTTTCTTTTCAATTTGTAAGGAAATGTAGTCACTTCAAGGCAATACTATTTTATCTACCAAATTTATTTCAAATATACACAGTCTTCTCTGACCCTATATGTTCTGAGTAGACCAATACATACTCATATATATGGGAAAAATGAATACAGCAAATGGAATCACCAAGTTAATAATGCATCCAGTTTGCTTTTATTTTGGCCATGGGTATGGTATCAAGAATTTCTAATCAAGGAATGGAGAAAAACCTACATGAACCACATAGCAAGTTGTCATGAAACACGTCAAATCTCTTAGTAACATTCACGAAAAGATTTAATGTTATGAGGTAATAATCATTTGCATTTATTATCAATCCTCTCCTTATGAAGATTTTCTGAAACGTTTCTGAATTATTCTGCTTTTCTTTCTGAAATTCAGTCTATCAGGATGCTTGGCCCTTCAAAGTCTTCACAACACGCATTTGAAATTTTTATTCATCCTCCACCTCCCTGCAACCTCTAACACCTTTGCTAAAATTGGACAAAAACCTATATCTAACGAGAAGTTGATATGTCACTTCATTTAAAAGATTTTGTATAATTAGTCAAGAATCACTAAATCTCTGCCTCACAACAGAACAATATTACAATATCAATTGCTGGCAGTTATCAAACCACTACAGTTCGATTGGCCCTTCTAAAACTGGGGTTAAAAGCTGGCCTCTGGAAATCAATCACACTTTTGGCAGAGAAGAAAATTTCAGCAATATGAAAGCTGAAATGGAGACTATAATCTTTTGTGATTACCTACGAGGCTGAAGCAAACTCTAAAAGGAAAAGTCTATGAATTGCTGATAATTTCCTGTGATGACTGACTCTCAGGATATTCTGGTATTACCCTTGCACTGTAACAAAATGACTGTTCCCCAGAAGTGTAAATTCAAAGAACACATCTGGGTGTCACAATGCTTCTTCAGAAGGTACTCATCCATTAAAGGGGCCAGGCTTGTGAGGCAGCAGCTTTTTCACTGAAGACAATGGAGGATCTGATTGCACAGGAGTGATGAGCTGTGTGCTACAGGCTTTCTAGAAAGTTCTGAAGGAACTGATTTAAAATGTACCAGTTTTAACCCTCCCCCACCTCCCAAAATCTAAAGACTGACATTTTTCTGCTGTTACTGATAACTATGGGGCTATGAATATTTTGGCTTATATAATCTAAAAAATTTTATTTAGGCTGATATTTGCATTCTGAGAAAAAATAGTTTTCATACATATGTACATACCCTTAGGGTGTATATAATACTTTGGGATAGAATATAAAACCATTAATCTTTTTTGGGTAAGCTGGAAATTTACAGTTGGGTGTTCAGAGCACAGGTTAAGGGGGTCTTTCTCATGCCATTTACAATTTAAATTCAGGAAAAAAGGTGTGTGTGGGGGTTGGGGGTGGGTAGGGTGAAGGGAGTTGTGTAACAGTCAAAATTCCAAGGAACTTTCGAAATAAATTTCTGTTATCAATGCATGAAGAATAATTTGATATGTTGAGTATTATGATTGAGTTTTAAAATTTTTTTAAATAGCCATTTTAACCTAGTTTCAGCTCGATTAATGAATAATGTGGGAATAAAGGGTCTATGTTTGGAAGCCAAGAGTACTTTAAAAATATAACAGAAAACAGCATTATGTCTTAGGGCTCTATGACAATGCGTCACAGTTACACAGCTCTCAGTTTCAAAATACTTTTGCATGAAGCCTCTAAAGCCTAAATACCATTGAAGGTAAGCAGGGAAAAACAGAATCCAAGTGAACCGGTTGTGGTAATTCCCAACCTCTATTCAATACATCCTCTCCCCAGCCTTGTTCCAAATTCAGCTGCAGCTCCTTGTTATTGCTTCCAGGCAGCCAGGTGACTCTGATCTTTAAGTATCAGCCCTACCATTATCTTATTTGGCTAACATAAAGTGCAACTGCCAAGGACCAGACATAACTATTTTAAACTGGAGTGTAAATTACTTAAACTCAAGGTCTTAGCTATATTAGGATTGCTCTAATGCACAAAGCGAGCCTCTGTAATAAACATAACTTGTTTTATTTAAGGTAGTTAGGAAGATAAGATCAAATGGATATACATATTAATAGAAATAATATTATAAGAATAGAGCTTTGCTGTTCTGGGTTCTTTTCATAAACATCATCTCATTTGATATTCATGGATATTTAAAATTATTAAAAATAGTATGGTGATATATTACATATTTGTGATTTTTTTTTGTAGACTCTAAATAAATTCCAAAAATTTTCTAAATATCATCATACCCTCAATTCTCCATAAATATAATAAACTCAAATTTTCATGATGTAATGATATAGACTAGGAAGGTATTATCGTCCCTAGTTCTAGAATGAGGAAAAGTGGTATTAAGTGACTTTCTCTAGATCAAAGAAAATGATTCCAGGCATGGGTCTTCTGACTCCTAGTTCCAGTGCTCTTTTCCTATACAATAAAGTGGATCACTCTCCCTTCTCTCCTTCATTCTGGCTCCTGCTTCCCTGGGCAGCATGAAGAATGAAGTCCAGGTAGGACTTTTAGAGGCTCCCTTTAGAACAAGTGGAGTTACTTCTCTAAGATCAGAGATAACTCTCCAAATATCTTTTGGGAGGAGGTGGGATGTAACTGATGAATGAGTGACTCACTGAATAAATAAATGCCACCACCTCCTTTAGAAGGTAAGTACTTCAAAAGTATATCATGTGATAGCAGCCAGTAATAATAATTTTAGCATCTAATAGTTTCAGCTCATTTTGGGAAATGAAGATTTTGTGTGCTTGATTATATTGTTACAATAATGAGTCATATTACATATGATGGAAGTTTGGTGTCTACCTAGGAAAAACAAAGAAATTAGGTCCAGACGTGTTTTAGTTGTTGGAGAATTTCTTTCTGTGCACATCCAATTATTTGTAAATCATAAGCACGTGAAAGAGATAAGATCTATTTTCTACTATACCACATAGATCTTTTAGTTGGCTCTAG
>NW_007726762.1:115976-117393 GCF_000696425.1 Galeopterus variegatus
AATAACCTGTAAGAAGTATACACATTTAAATATTTAAATTCAGGATATGGTATTATGAAGAACAGCTCTTGCCTGTCTGATATTTAGAAATTTTGTTTTTCCTTTTTAGTGGTAGAGCTCTTTATTGGAAGAAATGAGAAGACCGGATTATATTCTTCAATCTTCTGATCTACAAAAAGGGTACAATAATGACCCATGTAGCCTATTTCACAAGTGGATGTGTTATAATTAATTGTAGAATATCTTTAAAACATGCTAAAGCTCTTTGATACTAGAATTCCATGAAAACCAAGTGTCATTTATATAATTTATAGTTTTTTTCATTTTATTTCAAGAATCAGAACATAATAAGAAAGGTAAGAAAACCTAAACTAAAAGCTAAATCTGTGAAAAAAGTATTTTTCCAAGATTCCTACTGAGCTCTGCAAAGACATTGAAACTTCATAGATCGTTAAACAGCACTCCAATTCACCTTCAGCACCTTCAAATACTCAAAGGAGTAAAGGAACTTGAAGATTCAAAAGCATGTCTCCCCACCACCCAGAGAGATTTGAGACTTAATTCTGAACACAAGATTCTTGAGGGAACAACAACAACAACAAAAAGATCTGTGTTATTGGATGGGTTCCCAAGCTTTTCATAAAAGTTGTTCAGGGACCACCACCATCAAATTCATAGAGCAACTAATTTAGAAATACTTTTTCTGGGCTGGAAGGATGTTTTGTACAATAATGTTTTGCTACTCTTTTGTATTTATTAATCTCTCCTACTTTACTACAGGTACAAAAAGGCTTGGTCATGGGGAGAAGCTAAGAACAAGGTTGGTTTCTTCTTTTTAAAAATTAACTGAAGATTTGTCAAGAATATTAAGAATAAGATGAAAGTTTTTAAGAAGAGGGCCCAGCATAGACACTTTTTCCCAGTTGACTCTACTCTTGAAAAATGTTGTCCCGGAACAGTGCCAAGACTAAAGACCTGTCTTGCCAGAAAATCTGATGTACCCTCCAAGTACACATAATCCTTGAAACTCTAGCATTGAAGACGAGGCCCTCGTGCCATGTGAGGTTGAGACTAGGATAATGAAAGGGACACACAAGAGGACACAGCATGGTGAGACTACAGATGCCTGTTTTCACATTTGCCTCTTTGCTTATATTCCTTTACCTCACAAGGGCCCAGCAAAATCTTAATCTGATGTCTCTTGGCAGCTTTTATCAACTAAAGTGACTGTTCACTATGAGCAGAATCCTGTACTATGTTGTGGTGAATTATATAAGAGGAGGAAATAATTCCTATCAAACAGTGACCAACTACTGTCTTATTCATCACTATAGCCCCTCCTTAGCACCACGACTGAACATGTAGACATGCAGTAAATGGTTGTGAATAAATGACTTCCCTTCGATGCCCTGAACAA
>NW_007726762.1:119015-121068 GCF_000696425.1 Galeopterus variegatus
AAAAAATTTAAGTATTTGTTGATATTTCCGAATGGTGAATGACCCAGAGGATCTAGAATGATAAAATAAATGGTAATCATATAGATCAATTCACAGCTTGTCATGGATGATTTAAAGAATCACACAGTGGTTTGGGACTTTATACTTTAAAATAATCTTTATTCTTTTCCACATATTTGTTCATGTGTCAGGGAAAAAAGAATTTCAAAGTAGGAAGTAAAAATCAGGTTATTTTTCACAAAAATAAGATTTTTGAGCTTCCTGCAATAAAGCAGCAGTGATCTCCACTGAGCTTGTGCTTTCCTACAGAAATTGCAAAAACACGGCAGGAATCACAAAGACATTTTAAATAAAGAGACATATAAAATACCTGCCAATCGGCAGAGAAGCTGACAGGTGACTGTGATCCCCAGGTAGCTCTTGATTATAGCTATTGCACTGGAGAGTCACACAGATACATCTGTACATGCACACAATATGTGGCGGTTAAAAAGAAACTTTACTACTTATGCTCACATACGTTATGTAGATTGGGTGCATGTCTCAGTCTGCTCGGGCAGCCATAACAAAATAGCGTAGACCGGGGGCTTAAACAACAGAAATTTATTTTCTCACAGTTCCAGAGGCTGGAAGCCCAAGATCAGGGTGCCAGCATGGTAAGGTTTTGGTGAAGGCTCTTCCTGGCCTACAGATGCCTGTCTTGTTCCTGTATCCTCACATGGCAAAGAGAGGAGAAGAGCTCGCTCCTGTTTCTTCTTATGAGGGCATTAATCTCATCATGGGGGCCTTAATTAGTTGTAACCCTAATTAGTTCCCAAAGCCCCTATCTCCAAATGCCATCACATTGGGGATTAGGGTTTCAGCATATGAATTTTGGGGAGACACAGACATTTAGTTCATAACAGTACATGTATGAATGTGTCTTCTAAATGGACTTATTTTATCATATTCAGTTAATATTATCTATCTTCATAAATAGGTAATTTATTTCAATTCTGATTAAGTTTCTTCTTAAGGGGAACTATACACTTATTACTCCAGTTGTTTGTGAACAAACATAACAACTGGATCCACAGTAAGGAGACAGATTCTAATTCTAATGGAAGAAACTATTGTGCANGAATATGAACACTGAAAACCGAGGAAATGGGGCTCTTTCCTCTGACCTTTTCTCCCTTCCTCTCTTCCTTCCTTCAAAAACATTTTATTGAGTACCTGTGCCATACACCAAACCTACTAAAATGAACAAGATATGATCCTTGACCTCAAGGATCTGACAGTCTAGTGAAGAAGACATAATCAGGTCATTAGACTATGGTGTGACAACTATAATTGAGGTAATCGAGGGGTACTTTGGAAACACAGAGGATGGGACTTAATTCAGACTTGAAGAGTCACAGAAGACTCCTGTGAAGGAGGTGGTATCTAAGTTGAGCTGTGAATGACAAAAGTTTGAAGGTGGGATGGCAGTGGTGGAAGTGAGCCAGGCAGAGAAGCCTGTTAGGCTTTAAATGAAAAGGTCGATATCCTCAAAAATTTAGGCTGGGGCTTGCACAGTCTTTTACTTATAAATGACTCAAAACAGCCCCTCCGTAAAGTACAACTGCGGAAGCACAGAGTTCACATCATCATTCTCCAGTCAAGCATCCTTGACGTGTAGTCCATCATAAATTATCAATGATCNTAACAACTGGATCCACAGTAAGGAGACAGATTCTAATTCTAATGGAAGAAACTATTGTGCATATTTTGGCAGCTCCCAAAACATTATTTACAATAATTAAAGAATGACCATGAAGCATTTGGCAATTTAAAGTAAAATTAATAACAAAATAATAAAAATAGCTCTATTGAGAAATAAAAATTATTCTTTCTGGTGTTTCTTGAACACTATAAAGTTCAGTAACTTTTTTTCACTTTGTGGATGTTGGTTTTTATCATCTGGATTTTTCAAGTCTACTTATTCTATTTCTTAGAAATTCCTTGGGCATGAGGATATTATTGTTTTATTTATTTTGCTTACCTCTCCCCAAATCCAGTACTCTTTAGTGCA
>NW_007726762.1:122379-123583 GCF_000696425.1 Galeopterus variegatus
ACATCATCATTCTCCAGTCAAGCATCCTTGACGTGTAGTCCATCATAAATTATCAATGATCCAAACTCAATCCTCCTTATCGTGTCTCTTCATAACGCTGTTTGGACAGTGTCTGAAATTATTTGCTTATTCTTCATACACAAGCACCGACAGAGATTTTGTCAGTTGTGGAATATAAGGCAAGACAACCACTAAGAGAAGACCGTGAAATATATTTCTACATCTACAGCTTAGCATAAAACAGGAACCTACTCTATTTTGGAATAGGACAGAATCTCCTTTCTTGCTATGTTTCTCATGTAATATTATTATACTCTACTGTAGGAAAAAAAGGAGGAAATCATTACTTTATATATATTTTTACATCCACTTGAAAATAGCAAAACTTCAAACTTCCAAAACATTACAGCTATGGTCTCAGAGCACAGTGTTTTCATTCTTCTGATAATCATTATGAGATTAAAATAGATCTCACGTCTTTATTTACTAATATCAGCCTTGGTTAAAAATAACGTGATATGGTAGAGTTTACCTTGGTTTTTAAAGAACAAGAGGACTATAAAGTACAATGTACTTTTAACATTTGTCAACAAAAAATTATAGCTGTTTTCAAATGTATTCTGCTTCATAGATATTGTTTGTAGAGGTCTATTTTACATATTCAGAAAAATTCTTTCCTCTTTCTACATAATGATTCTACTGAAAGATGTCTATCATGCATCCAGAAAAGCGCACAAAAGATTTCTGATTGAGCTTTGTTTACAATGAATTAAGTGGGAGGTGATATGGGCCTAAAAGGACATGAACAGCCAGAACATGAATTCTGAAGTTGGTAGATTTTAATTCAAGTCTCAGTTCTTCCCTGAGTAACTTGTTCTCTGCTAGACAATAAGAATAATAATCATGGCCTACTGAAATGTTCTGAGGTCTGAGTCATTTGAAGGATGTAAAACATCGCAAATATATAATAATCAAGTATAATTATTAATAGTGATGTAATAGTGTTTTCCTAGCAAAATTAGGACAATGATTTTCATGAAATTCCCATAGAAAATCTATCGGGTAAGTTGGATACTGGAATGGAAAAGCCTATAGAAAAGGATTAGAGTAATTTAAATTGCAACACATAGTGAAATATCATAGGAAACCCAATGATCCTATAGATTTATTTTTTTACTAGATGGTAGAAGGTCCCACTTGGAAA
>NW_007726762.1:123995-147025 GCF_000696425.1 Galeopterus variegatus
GAAACCCAATGATCCTATAGATTTATTTTTTTACTAGATGGTAGAAGGTCCCACTTGGAAACAGTGTTTTTATCTGTAAATTACACGTTTTCTCCCAAGAAGGAAAAAATGAACATCTATTAATAGGATTATTCTTTGGGTTTTCTGAAATATAAGATTAATTGCTATGTACAATTACTCAAACCAACAAAAAGACATATTAGTGCATCTGTAAACCCCTACACAACATTAAGAAGCCATTATGAAATTGTATTTTCATCTTAAAAAAAAAATCTTTATGAAAGTATTCTCTCCACTTTTGCTTTACAGCCCTTAAAAACAAAGAGGTATATGAAAGACATTTTGATAACTGAAGAAAGAATCTAATCATATCATTGCAGTTGTGAAAAGACCTATTAGGTATATACATAACATACTTCTAGAAGGGGGCTGGAAGGGTGGATACCAGTTGCTGACAGCAATTTTTTTAAGTGAAGGGACAGTGACTTTCTTATTTTGGCTAGAATGCTAGTATTTTATTTGAATCTTTAAAATAAGTATTCACATATTATTTATGTTAAAATAAAAATACAGAGAGGTGAATCATAGCAGGAGACATTTATTTCTACTCGTATTATCAGTGCTGCTTCCTGACAGTAACTGGACTTCTGTAGTAGCTATAAATGCTGTCTGCCAAATGCACATTAATCAAAATACAAATAGCTGGTAAATGTTCTAAGAAGTTCTTAATTGAATTATGTTTGAATTATCACACATTTTGGTAGAGGATAGAATAGGTGTGCTTGAGTTCAAGCTCTCTGAAACAAAACGGTGCAATGTGGTGCTTTGGGAGGGTCACTCCCAACAGGTTAATGCAACCAAGGCAGGTGTGATTTCTCTTACTGAGCTGCTGCACTGCACTAGAAATAACGTTCACCTTTTTATACCTCTTTATTATATTTTTTAAACTGTTTTATTTATCTCTGAAAAACCTAAAGAAGACAAAAACATTCAACTGTTTACTCAGTGAGTCAAGGCCAGTGCTCTTTAAAAAGTTGGCTGATCCCTGACCCCCTAATTACCTTACAACACTAAGCCCCAACAGAAGGCCTGTCTGCAGATTTTATTTACAACCCTTGAGGAGAAATCCTCCTGTTGTTTTCACTTCATACAGAAGATAAGTTTGCAAAAGGAAACATTTGGCAATATTTCAGATGCTTGCTGTCTGGTGGTGTTGATAATGCAATTCTTTTCTTTTCTTTTTTTTTAATGGCAGCATTTTAACGCTGTCTCATTTGTGTAGACCATCATACTCCATCCGACAGTATTTATCAACCAAACAGACATAAAGCATGCAATCACCTGAATTGTCTAAATTTTTCTCTTACTATAAGTTTAGCATCTGGCTATAAACTGATTCTTATGCTGAATTCTATTGTTGAAAGATGTCATGCTCCACTTGGCACACCTGCAAAATGTCTTTCATTCAGATAAAAGAAGGTCAACTGACTTGAATGAAGAACATTGGTAATTATAGGTAATTCACTAATATTTATCAAATGTTTTAAAGGGAATATCAAAGTATAATGCAAATAACTAATATGTAGATTTTAAATGTTTTTTTTTCTTTTTGCTAACAGTCAGATTCACATAATTCACCACAGCCCCTAAATAAAAATTCTGTTTGTGTCAGTCACATTTTATCTAAAATATCTCCCAAATAAAAATGCACCCAGAGAGATAAAGCCTACAGTCATTTTTTTTCTTTCTAGTAGAAGAGAAAAATCAATGTGGTTTGATATCTCTAAATTGTGTTCTTGAGCATGTATGTGAACAGCATCCCAGAAATGATATAGGTTCTAAAGCTACTGTAAAGTATATCAAAATTTTGCAGTGCAACAGGTGAAAAGTCATCTGTGGAAATATTTGTGAAATAAACATGTTAGCTATTGTTTGAACTAACTCCCAGGGGTGAAGCATCATCTTCCATAGCACAGCTGAGCAACATAACCAATACATGGTCTAAAATTACATACTTTGGAAACAGGCTACATCTATTGCTTATTTGCAAATGTAATGAAAGAAAGAGATTCAGGAGGGCACAGATAAAATAAAAATGCATTTACTCACTGTGTTAAAATTTGGAAAGAGCCCAACAGCAGAGCTACTGTCCACTGGAAAAGACATAAATGGTTTGATATCCAGTGAAGGCTGCATCATCAGGGTAGGTGTGCGCACAAGAGCAGGAAGGGTAGTAGTGTGGCATGTACTGCCTGCCAAGAACAAAACAAAAATGAATTCAATCTCTCGCTCACATTCATCTCCCTCCCAAACCTATGGTATAAAAACAAGACTGCTGAGCTGCAACCTGTGAGCAACAGAGTTACATTGGAAGTACACAAATGTCACAGGAGTAGTAAATATGACTAAAAAGGATCTTCCTCCTCGTTGTTCAAGACAGTGACACAGAAGGCTTCTCTATGGCAAGGGTCAAGGTCTGCTCAGACTCAGCCGAGACACACAGAACACAGATCCTACTGGCAGGTGGGGCAGGATGAGAACGTCTCCTTGTTCAGCCCATTGCTGTTGCCTCTGACTAGCCGAAAATGCAGGAGAGAAGAGGGGAGGAGCCTCTTGAAGCCAGATGCTGTTTACTATTCAGAGTTACTGAATGGCTAGTAGGCATGTTTTATGCAAATTAGAGATAATTATAGGGTTTTTACAAGAGGAAGAATACTTGGACTCCTATAGTTACTGTCTGCTCTCAGGAAAGTTATGACTCAATTTGTTCCCTTAAAAAAAAACAAACCCAAACCAAAAAATAAACAAACTGAAACGTATCTTTACTTTGAGGGAAATAGGTAGTCTAGACACTGGATAGTTAGACAATCTAAAAGGGTTGATTATGGCCTGGCTGCGGACACTATATTGGCTGGGACAGGGAGTAGTTGGAACAGGTACTCGAATTTTTGTCTTCAACTTTCATTTCCAATAAGCTTTGTATTATTTTAGCAACTATCCCATTTAACAGTTATATCAGCTGTCACCTCCTTTTAGACATCTGGTTTAATGCATGAGTAGGTGTAAAATGCTCTTCAGTAGTAATAAGCATTCTTCTTTAGCCTGTAGCTTCCAGGTAGTGCAGATAAGTAACTGCTGGTGCAGGTGGCTCTCTGGGAGACAGGCTCTGGCTTTTTTTTTTTTTTAAATATAACCACATTATTGAGATATAACTCACATACCAGACAATTTACCCACTTAAAGTGTACAATTTAATGGGTTTTAACATATTCATAGAATTGTACAACCATCATCACAATCAATTTTACATTTTCATGACCCCTAAAAGAAACCCAGTACCCATTAGTGGGCACTCTCCATTTCCTCCCAACATCCCTAGCACCTGGCAACCACTAATCTATTTTCTGTTTCTATAGATTTGTCTGTTCTGGACATTTCATTTAAATGAAATCATACGATATGTCATTTTTGTGTGTGGTTTTTTTCATTCGATATAATGCTTTCAAAGTTTATCCATGTTGTAGCATACGTTAGAATTTTATTCATCTTTAAGGCTAAATAATATTTCTCTGTACGAATGTTCCACATTTTGCTCATCCATTCATCAGTTGATGGGCTTTTGGATTGTTTCCATTTTTTTGGCTATAACAAATAATGCTACTTTGAACATCTATTTACAAGTTTTTGTGTGCACATATATTTTCAGTTCTCTCAGGTATACACCTAGGAGTAAAATTTGGGGAATTGTTGAGTCATATGGTAATCATATGGTTTAAACTTTTGAGGAATTGCTAGACTCTTTTGAAAGGTGCTGAACCATTTTACATTACTACCAGCTGTGTATGACGGTTCCAATTTCTCCTGTCCTGCCTGCATAGAACCACACAATAATCATATGCCTAAAATTCCCTACTGATTTCAAGGACAAAAGAGCAGTATTAAAAAATGCTCCAAATATTAAAATTTCCACTGATCTCTTACACAGTGTCCTAAGATCGTTAAAATTCCTAGTTCAATGATACTTTAAGTAATCAATTTTCTTAACAAGCCCTGAATCATATTTTAAATCATTCCAGAACATTATTGGTAATAGTGTTTAATTAACTCTCATACCTCATTTACATTGATCCTAAAAACAAACAAACAAACAAAAAACAACAAAAAAGAAGGGCACCTGAATATTTTATCTGTAATGGCATGTCTTCATGTCAGCCCCATACTTTAGGGAATATAAAGTAGGACTCAGCAAAAAAAAAAAATCAGGTAGAAGTATAGATCTAACAGTAATTTTTTTTCTGATGCCCAAGAAAATACTCTGATCTGACCCTGGCATTTGCATAACCACCCTGCATTTAATTACACATTACTCTTCTAATTAGGTAATGTTACATCTATTGCTAACTTCTGTGATTGTAGATCCAAAATGATGTATTTATATGAATACATCAAATGTTGAAGAGGCACTTATTAAAATATTTATTTAAAAATATTTTAAATATTTAAAAAATACCTATTTTAAAATCTTTGCTTTAAAAATCTTAGCTAAATTGACAAAAATAGAGATATTTCTTATAATAGATCAATGGACTTTTATAATTTATTATTTCTATAATTATTAAAGCTAAACCACAAAAAGCACAAAGAGAATGAACAGAATCATTGTACCTAAAGCTTCCCGATGAACAAATTTGTAATTATTTTGCTATTGTGGGTCTCTCGAAGGAAGCAAACTTCTCTCTCTACGCCCACAATGGTAGCTTCCCATAACACTGTGTAATACATGGCCCTGGAGGGCCTGGGGAGCGTCACTTTGTTACTCACAAACTGAAATCAAATAGAATGCAACAGGGAACTTGACAAACAGATTGCTCCATCAACAAAGGTCAGAATGCACAACGATCCCCCTTACCCATTCAAATCTCTATGCTAATAAAGACAAGGCTGGAGAACTACTTAGCTGCCACCATTCATTAGCATAAAAACCTTAGCAGCTGTTTACCATTTCATTAGCATTTTAATGACAGACAATTTGCCATGTTAAACACAGATTGTTTTAAACTACTGGTAGATCTTCTGAATAAATATAAACTATGCTTTCATCAATTCCTTCACCTCCACCTTGCTATTTTCACTTTTTAAACCCGCTTTTTAATACTGCTTCACTAAGACTGATTGCTTCAAAGGAAGTTTTTGCAAATGGGAAATAAATGAGGGTAAAGTGCATTTTTTTGCACAGGTTGTTTCATGCTTTGATCCCTCTGTCACCTTATTCGAGATTTTGCTGCTGCTGCTGGGAAGCCTCTCTCATCGTCTCTGGGTGCCTGAAAGTCAGTGGTAGTTACAAGCAGAAATTTGGCCAAAACGCATTGCACCCTGAAAGAAAGTGCTTATTTTTCTCTAAAAGTCAATGACTTGCTGAGAAATAAAAAAGGGGGTTGAAAATATAATGAGCAGAAATTTCAATGAAAAGGGTGGTATTATACACCCTTTTCATTGCTATTCTCATGGGACAGGACCAATCTTTGACTTTTGTATAAACTATTTGGCAATATTTCGTACAATATCTCCTATACGTAGCTCTGTTTTAGGGCATAGGCTATAATCTGGTATATATCATAATGAGTAAAGTTATAAAAGGGCTCTACCTTGTTTAATAAGGCTTTTTATATCACTTAATGTGTGTGTGTGTGTTTGCGTGTGTAAATATATATCTAGAGTAAAGTTATAAAAGGGCTCTACCTTGTTTAATAATAAGGCTTTTTATATCACTTAATGTGTGTGTGTGTGTTTGCGTGTGTAAATATATATCTCAAACTCCCTGTACTAAAATGTAATATATACACACACACACAAGCACATATACATATACCCCAAAGATCTAAATCACTACTCTTACCATGGAAATTCCACGTGTCCATATACCCTCCCATAAGAATGCAATTAACCCTCTTCCATAAATTTCATTTAATGGTAAAATACAAGTTGTATTTATCTATGACTAAGAAGCCAATAATATGTGAAAGACAACTCACCACTAGGATTATAAAGAGAACTATTATTTTAGCCAACTGCCTCTGCAACATAATAGGTACCTTATTATGCTAACGAATTATGTCATAATCCATTACCATAAAACCTCATTTGAGGGCCAGATAACACTTGGAATTATTGTCTTAGTCTTTGACCTTTAGAAATATGATCTTGAAGGCCCATTTAAGTTATAGCTTTGAGGCTCCCTAGTGGTTCTTCTTTATGTACCATATCAGAATCCAACAAAACACCTCATTCTTTGAAGGGAGAATACAACAGAGTCACAGAAAATCTGTATGAAGAAGCATTTGCAGAATCAAATCAAATCTATATCTATTCTATATTCTGCAGAAGAGTTTCTTCTTATGAGGTTATTATGAATGTCCCCTTTAGTGAGTACTGAGATAAAACATTTAATATATTATAAAAATCTATTAGGAGGAGACAATATCAATTATAGAACTCCCAAAGATTTTTTAAAGGAAATTAAAATAAATGACATTTCAGGTTTTCTGACAAACTCAGTTTTCTGTTTTTGTTGCTTTCCCAGTTTTGTTGCCCCTTATACTGTGTATCTTTCCCCCTTACCAGGACAATTACCAACATAGCACCTCCTCCACTTCTCTGAGCATGTCCATTCTTCCATCAGTCTGCTACGTGAGGAACATAATTTATCAAGAGACCATTAAGCGTTGCCACTAAAAGGTGACTATGTGAACAGGGGATGAAACTGATAAAGAATTTTGCTCCTGAAAAGGTCATACAATAACAACAGAGATAAAATTTTTATAGATATACTATGTACCAGGCACTACCCTAAGCACATTACCTATGTGTGTACATATCTGTATACACATATAAGTGTACATACATAGATGTATAAGTATATGCATCTGTATATACCCATTTATATATATACATATAAATATACGTATAACTCATTTAATGCTTATAATAACCCAAAAAACAAGGTACTGTTATTAGCTCCACTTTATAGATGAGAGACTGAGGCACAGAGAGGTTAAGCCCAACTTCATTTAGCTCATACGTGGAAGAGCCAGGATTCAAACCCAAGCAATCTGACTTCTGAATTCTGCCTTTTACCACTATGGTATGGTCACCAAATTGTACAGCTGAAATCACTCCAGGTATATAGACACATTCTCCAGCTATAGACAGGAGCATTTGACTATCGAACTAAGAGATTTAAAATGTTGAACTTCCAAACAGGTATAGTTTACAGCTGGGAATTAGTTGAAACTTTTATTGGACCTTAATGTTGTACCTGATACTGAAATAAATAAAATATGTAAGACTTTTTAATGTTCTATAAGACCTGCTTCTAGAATATATTTGTTTAAAAATAATCTCCCTTTAAATAATATTATTTAATTTAATAAATACTTAAAAAAACCAACAAGGCACAGTGCTGACAGCTGCAGAGATTACAAACTGAGTCAGAATTTATTTTACTTTTTAATAGAAGAAAATAATAACAACTACTACCATTTATTGAGATTCTCCTGCATGCTAGGTACTGTGCTAAGTGATTGTGTCCCCTATTTTATTAAATTATAATACAACTCTATGAGGTTTGTATTATTATCTCCATTTTATAGATGATAAAGGTAAGGTTTGGAGAGATTAACATCACTCAGTATGTGGCAGGGCCTGGGTCTAAACACTTGTTTGTCTGACTCTAAAGCTCAGGCCATTATTCCACACAGTAGGTTATTCGTAGAATTGTTACATGAAAAAGAACCTGTCATCAAATACATTTAGAAAATGCTGGCTTCAACAAGGTTTAAAACGGTTCTTTTCTGTAGGACATTTCAGAGCTTTTATTATACTAATGTGCTCTATGAACATCTAGGCACATATAATTTCTTCCCTCAATTTTTTGAGCATGGAATCAAGCCTTTTTGACTCCCCACGGAGCTTCTGGGACAACTATGACACTGTGGCATGCTCTTCAGGCAACACTGTCCCACACATGTTAAAAGCACCAACTAACCAGACAGACAGCTGATGACTCCTGTTTCTACTGCTTTCTTGTGTGAACTCGGACAAGTAATTTTACTTCATTATACCTCTATTTTTCTTTTCTATAAATTGGGGAAAATAAGAGTACCTATACCATAGGACTGGTAGGAGAAAG
Source organism: Galeopterus variegatus (assembly GCF_000696425.1). NCBI lineage: Eukaryota > Metazoa > Chordata > Mammalia > Dermoptera > Cynocephalidae > Galeopterus > Galeopterus variegatus. Next base: position 132,184 of record NW_007726762.1, read on the forward strand.
AATTGAGATTTTTCTATGCAAAGTGCTTAATTAACCCTGTGCCTGACACACAGCCAGTGTCATATAAGCTTCAATTACTGTGGTTACTAATTACTGACAGAATGCCATATCTCAGGAGAACATAAATAGTTAAATCCATTAATATTTATCATAAAAGGCAGGATATGTCAGGGATCACATGTTATCAACAAAATGTTAAAGAGGTTCAAGAGAGAAATAAGTTGCATCTGGTTAGGAGTTAGGTTCGTAAATGTTTCTATGGATGAGATATTTCTTAAGATAAACCTTGAGGAATGGTTAGTGTTTGGAGAGGTGGATATGAGAAAATGGTGGAGGAAACTGCATAAGCAAAAAGCATAGAGAAAATGGAATGTATTTAAATGAGAAACTTTTTTAGGCTCTCATAGTAACTGAAGTTTATACGACAATGGTCGTGTGTCAGGTGAAGAATACTTTTTAAAGTATTCCTAGTGTTTCTGGATTAGAAGGTAAAACAATAAAGAGAAAAACTTTGTGACCTTGGAGTAAGCAAAGATTTCTTAAATAGAAGACAAAAGGTGCTAACCATAAAAGAAAAACATTGATGAATACACTCTATTAAGAGTAAGAATGTAGAAATAACACACCATCAAGGGAATGAAAAGGCAACGCACAGACTGGGAGATGATATTCACAGTGTGTGTACTCTTACATTTTGACAAAGGACTTGAATCTAGAATAAAAAAACTCCTACAGATAACTAGAATAATGGGTAAAAGACTTGAATGGACACTTTACAAAAGTGGATATTAAAATGGCCAATAAACAATACAGCAAGGTGCTTGACTTCGTTAGTCATTAGGGATATGAGAATTACAACTACGATGACACACCACTACACACCCACAAGAATGACTACGGTGAAGAAAGATGGAGATGATGAAGTGTTCATAAGAATATGAAGCAACTAGAACTCTATACTGAAATGAAAATTGTTACAGCAACTTTGAAAATTTATTTGGCAATATCTGCTTAAGCTGAACACATTACCCTATGACCCAGCAATTCCACTTTTAGGTATTTAGGTACCTTATCTAAAGAAATATATGCTAGAATGCTCATAGCAATACTATTTATAACAGCCCAGAATTGGAAATTACCCAATTAACCCATCAACAGTAGAAAGAATAAATAATTTTGGTAACTTCACACAAAAAACATTTACAGGATGCAATATAGCAATGAGAACAAATGATGTATAATTACATGTATCAACAAATAGACCTTGCTAACAAAATGTTGAGAAAGAAAACTAAAATAAAGGAGTACAAACTATATGATATTTATAAAAAGAACAAAAGCAGGCAAACTAATCTATGCTGTTAGGATAGTGGCTGTCCATGTAGAAAGGGTAGAACGGGGTGGGAGGTGGAGTGACTACATGAGAGGGTCTTCCGGAGTGCTGCAAATGTTTTTTTTGTTTGATCTGGGAGCCAGTTACAGAGGTATGTTATATTTGTGTACATTCATTCAACTGTATACTCATGATATGTGTGCTTTTATGTATGTTAACATATAAACAGAAATTTTGAAATTTGTGGTCAATGCTATTAATTTTAACAAAATATTTTCACAAATATAGTCAAAATTCACCTATAAGAACATCTTCAAATTCCATCAAGTTTGTATAGTTTTAGGATGAATATGATGTTTTTTGAGTTCTTTTTTCCACTGACAGCTTGATTTTGCTCAGAACGATTTGTGAGCAAATAAAATTTCCTTTTAATACTGACACTTCCTCACTGAATTTAGGAAGCGGACAGAGGAGACTGATACAGAATCCAGCGATGCCAAAGAGAAAAATGTGTATCTAGAACTCTGAATCTATAAAATTTTAACAACTGGCAATTCTGTGCCTGAATATCCCTGAAGACAGCTAAGGGTTCCCTCCAAAGGGCTCCAACAGCAGCCACCACAGCAGCAGTCTGGCAGAATGTTGCTTTTAAAAATAAATCTTTCTAAGCATCACATGGAAGTTTATAAGCAATAATGAAGTGCTGCATCAAAAAACAGCAATGAAGCCACATCATGACAGTTTTTAAGCCACAATATCCTTTGGGTTTTGTAGTAAAGTGCCAGCTTTTACACAAAATGATAACTCTTTCACTAAGATGCAATGGATGGTTTTTCAGATACTGTGTCAACGGAATACACACAGCTGTGTGGTGATTCATTTATACCTGAATATCTTGCCCAAGTACTGAGTTTCTTATATTTAAGTGTTTTAAGAAATGGATAAGATTTATTTACTGTATAGTACAAACTATAGTTTGGTTAGGTATGTGACCTACATCATTAGTTGCAATCTTTTTTTAAAGCAGCATTGAACAAATCTGAGAGTTTCAGAATTTAAGTAAATTTAAATGGTTAAAGCTGAATTTAAAATATTTTTGCTTTGTTATAGTTTTTCAACTTGTAACTCATTAGTATTAAGCATGATCATGCAAGAAAGGAAACTCAAAGAAGGGAAAACTGGGTTCTAAAAATGCTTTCTCAAGTTTTTCAGAATAGTTTTTAATACACCTGACTTATCAAAAGGGAATGTCATGTGCTTAGTTCCTAAATTACTAAGTGTTTAGAGAAGCCAAAATTATCACGAGACAGGGCTTTACTAAAATTGTCTGAGGTCAAGAATGGTTTGGGAGGTCACAGGAGCCTGGCAAAATATTCTGGCAAAAAGACCGAGGGAGATGGTCCTGAGCTACATTTGCCCAGTGACTCTCGTCAATGGCATCAGGACCCTTCTATGAGGTCTGAAACCTCTTTCTGTTACAAACCAAGGAACCATGTGCTCTTCCTTTATAGCATACAAGGGACCTAATGGCAGTGTAGACTATAACTTATTTTAGAAATCTTCCTAAAATTACAGATTTTCTTGGGAAAGGAAACACCTATGTTTCTCAAGTAACTGAATATTTCTAGAGGAGTAATATTTCTTAAAATTTTAGTGGTAAACATAATTTAGGAGTTGACACTTCATTTTCTATGAGAAAAATGGGATTTAGGAGTCTTAATTCACATGGTACTTGACTGATGATAGAACCAAAACTAAAGCTTGTTGCCCCAGGGACAGTTTCCAGTATTTAAGTCTGTACAATCAAAGATGTACAAGAATCACATATTATAATTGTTACCTTTGTTAAATTAAGTTTGACCTAAAGGTTTCTCAGGGCATAGTGAACTATAACCTAACTTGATGTGTAAACAGTCTGTAACCTACTCTTGTAACAAGTAGCCAAGTCTTGGCCAATCACAGGTTCATATAAGGCAAATGCCCAGCTGTAACCAATCCAGCTGTTTCTGTACATCACTTCTGTTCTCTGTAAGTCACTTTCCTTTTTCTGTTCATAAATGCTATCCAGCCCTGCAACAGTCTTGGAGTCTCCCTGAACCTATTTCTGGTTCTTGGGGCTTCCCAATTCAAGAATTGTTTTGTTCAATTAAATTCCGTTAAATTTAATTTGTCTAAAGCTTTTCTTTTAACGCCCTCTTTGAGAATTTAACTAGACTAGTATTTAGTATTTTCCTTTTTTATTTTTACTGAAATTTAAAAGAAACTATTCATTTTTTAAATGATTTTTAACGTTTTATTAATATGAATAATGGAAGAAAGAAATTCAATGAAAGAAAAGCCAGTGTGGCCAAGAGCCAACATTTCTTTCCAGTTTATAGAACAGTAGAAGATTGATTGCAATACCTCCTTTTAAATAATTATTTTAATATTCCCAATGGGGAAAAAAGAGAACGACAAAGCCCATAATACTATGCTTTTAGCCATACTGTTTGGATCAATATAACTAATTCAAATAGCCTCCTAGTAGGAGGCACACTCACATTTGTGTTGGTTTTTATACTCAAATACTATCAGAATTGCAACAAAAATGCTATCTGAAAAGACACACTTTGATACATTTTTCCAGGCAACGGGCAACTGACCTTCCATTTGAGCAGATCAAAGCAGCAGGTCCAGTTAGACCTCTGGCTCTGTCTTTAGGCCTCTCCTCTGCCATTGGAACAAAGGGTGAGACTGAAGGGGCTGCAGGAAGCAATTCTGGAGGTCAGTGCACCCAGCTGCTGCTCTAAATTCTAGCTCCAGGACACAAAAGGCTTTGCTTCCTAGTTTCAGAGAATTTTAGTTCCTGCATTCAAGTCTAGCTTGTTGTCATTTAAGAACTAAAAGGGGTGGAGGGTGGGGGTGAAAGAATAGCGGTTTATGTAAATTATCTTTTTAAAAAGATACCCCCCACCCCCACTCCACAGGTTGCTCAGTTTAAAGAAACAGAGTTAATATTTGCTCTGCTTGTGCCCTCTACTCCCACCTTGGTAGAAAAAAAAAAAAAAGTTTCCTTAGCTTAAATATTAACCAAACACTTCAAAGTTATTCAAAAGCTGTTACCCATGTTAATAATAAGAAAAAAAATAGACTCCCAGAAAGCACAACTTGTAAATAAACAGAAACAGTTAAAAGTGCTGTAACCCTTTTCTGAGAATGTATCCCATGGCCACCATAATAATAATAATAATTATAATATAAAAATAATAATTATAGTATAAAATATAATAACTATACAGCATTCAGAAAAAATTCTAGTGAAGTATTACAATGATGGTGAACATTATAGAAGAGGTCACTCCTTGTCCTCTGTCAGCAAAGAAGCTATTTTCACCCAGGAGCAATAGACATGGCCCACCTGGCTGCAGGGTTGTTTCTGGGCTAGCAGCATGAAACCCACTGTTCCACCCTATGGAAACCTGGTATGGGACACATGATCTGGCCATGCAGAGATGGGTGAGCAGAGATTGTGAGTCATGGGGTGATATTGGGGCTAGGATGAAGAAAAGGGTGAGGGGGGATTTGGAGAGGTAAGTTAAAGTGGTAAGTTTGGCTTAGTTTTGCAGACTAGACTAGACCTAGCACCAATTCCATATCTGGAATTTCCTAATATCTTGCTCCTAAAATGATTTTCTTCCCTTGTGTCTTTTCATTGTGTGGCAGAAATCCGAGTAAAATGAAGTAGAGCAGAGCAAAAACTACATGAACAGGAACAACCTAGTTAAGTAGGGCGTCTACTTCTTCAAACAACTGGGAGGCAATGTGATATCACCCATATCCTGAGAAACATGGAATGCCCTGTGACACTGGGGATGCTTGTACTGTAGAGTCTTCAGTGAGTATTTAACAGAGTGGGCCAATCCCTGGCCTGGCTTCTTAGAAATCTGCCATTGTCCTGACATCCTAGAAATTGATGTTACTTTTTTCAGTCATACAGGCAGTTTCTGGGGCACTAGTGATCTGCAAAACAGCATCAGATAAGGCCCTCCAATGAATACCCAAGGATTTCATGCCATGGAAGTGATTCACGATAAATGATTGCCCTTGTCCCTGTGCATCTAGTTTACTCTTGTAGTATACTGACTTTGAAGTTTTTATTTTACAATTCTCATATATATGAAGAATCTTCAAAATGTTCATGGAAAGATTTACATTATCTTTTAATTCTATTTTTCTATGAACTTTTTGAAGCACCGTTATATAAATTTAAGGTGTACGATGTGATGTTTTGATATACATATGCATAGTGAAAAGATTACTACAGGTAAGCAATTTAAAATATCCATTATCTCACATAGTTACCTTTTTCTTTTTCTTTTGTGGTAAGAGCACTTAAAATCTACTCTCAGATTCCAGTATACAATACAATATTAACTATAGTCCTCATGCTATATTTTATATCTCTAGATATATTCATTATTCATTCTACATAACTGCAACTTTGTATCCTTTGGCCACATCTCTCTATGCCCCTATGCCCGCCTCACTTGTTCTAGGTACAGTATTTGATTTTTTTTTTTTTAGATTCCACATATAAAAGAGGTCATGCAGCATTTTTCTTTCTGTGTCTGGTATATTTTACTTAACAAAATGTCCCCCAGTTTTATCCATGTTGTTGCAAATGGCAGGCTCTTCTTTTCAGAAGGTGAATAATATTCCTCACATGGAATTTCTTCTTGGTTTCCCTAATGATTCTCTCTTACTCCCTCAATGAACACCAAAAGTCAAAGCCACCATGATTTTTTAATAAGGAGTCCCATTGAAAGTAGAGAATTTAATCACAGATTTATTATGTTCTTTTTCAATGATCTGTTTTATATTGTAACAAAGGAATGGAAAGATTTTTCTTTTAGAACACTTGTTTTGAGTCTTGGTCTCTTCTTGGACATCAAACAGCCTTTTTAAGCTCCCCTTTTTAAAAAGACACCAATGGAAAGTAAACAATTCATAAAAATGGACCTGGTGCTCAATGTATTTCATTTGACAAAACATGTTTCCAGTTAAAGAAAACGTAAAAAAAATCCAAAATTGCACAATCTTTACATATTTCCAAACTTTGATCAACTTGTGTCTCTGTGTCTTTTTCTCTAACACCTCTTTTCTCTGTCATTCTCGTGTCCCTCTTTTTATCTCCCTAGTCTCCTTCTCTCTCACCCATCTGTCTTTTCTGCTTCTCTCATCTCTCCTGTCTCTGGCATCTCTCCATCTCTGTCTGTCTCTTTGTCTGTGTGTGTGCCTGTATGTCTGTCTGTCTCATCTCTGTCTCCTACCACAATACTGCCAGGGAAATAAAAAGCACTCATAAAATTTGTCATCTGCCTTGTTTTGCAGGTGCATTATATTAATTTTGTTTTCAATATTTGCTTTTATAAATCAGAAGACGAATAGCAAGATTATTATCAGGACAAGTTTGACTCTGTGACAAGATATAACAATTAAATTAGGCCAAATCTCTGGTTATGTTCCAAGTAGATATTAATTTTGTTTTCAATATTTGCTTTTATAAATCAAAAGACGAATAGCAAGATTATTATCAGGACAAGTTTGATTGACTCTGTGACAAGATATAACAATTAAATTAGGCCAAATCTCTGGTTATGTTCCAAGTAGATATGTCAGTTGCAACAACTGAGGATTGTTTTTATAGATGCTCCCACAATGGTATTTGCTATACTTGTGATAGAGTAAACAAGTCAGGACTTATTTAAATGCACCATAGAACTTAAATACACCATAGAATTTTATGGTACATTTTTATAGAAATTCATCATCGTGTCCTAGGTTACACAATACTATACCTTTTCACTGGAGAGCACAGGGTGATTTCACATATATTAAGTAGCCTTTTTACATATATTTTGTATATAATAAATAGTCTTCTATTTATTATATTACATGGCTTATGATCATTCATTGTTTTTTCTGATGAAAAAAGTGATGCTCAGGGATAAGTAATTCCATGACAAAGCAAACATACAAAATGAAGCCAATGATGGACCTAGCACTAGAAAAAAACTTCTTCCAAAATCAGGTACTAGGTCTATTGTAATAACTACACTGAACAACATTGTCTGCTAAGAGTTCACACATCACGGGAGTCTTAAGAACCTTGGAAAAATCAATGCACTTTGGCTTTAACCTACTCATTTTTTTGCAAAAACCCACTGAATCTTCACTATTTACACCTCTAATCCACCTATGAAGAAGAATAAAAGAAGTAGAAGCTCTTTCAATATTTTCCAAACCACTTGAAATCCCACTGGGGACTATGAGATAAAAACATCTTCCTAGTGCCAAGAGTTTCTCAGCCCTTTCCTGATAGTGACATTTATTCATGTTTCACTGATCTCAAAATTGAAATAAAAATGATTTCTTAGGTGGCAAAAAACAAAGTGATAACAGGAAAATAGGACTGAGAATTTCATAAGTACCTGTTATATACATACAGCATACACCTACCCTTATAACAGACAATACTCCATCCTGAAGAGCTAAACTAACTGGTTTCCAGAGAGATTTCTATGCTCAAGGGTCTAAAAAACATGATGTCGAGTCTTAACTTGAACTAGATGGAATATTAAAACTTGAAACATGCCTATCATAAAAATCATGTGACAAGAGTACAAATCACTCATGTCACTATATTTTATGACAAGCTTCCAGCCACTATTCTGTCAATCTGAATGTGGACTCTTGGACATGTACAATCATCAGCTTAATATATACTTTCTGAAGAGAAGAGAAAAAGGAGAGAGGGTTTTTAACATACTTGGACTAAACATGAATCTCCTTTTTACCTAGTAGTTATTCTGACATAAACTTTCAAAGAAAAAAGAACAATAGCTCATAAAGAAAGAAAATGCAGGAAATCAGTCACATCTTCATTATATTTAGTGAAGTGACTCAATAGTACAATTTAAATACAAACAGGTTAGGAAAACCAAAATAATATTGGACAGGAGAGTCACAAAATTAGCAGATTCTGTTTGTCCTAATTTTGATATTTTTCTCTTTTTTTTGAAATTGATTGAATTGTTTTATATTTTTATCACATACTACATGAAAAAGTTCCCTGAGGTGTAAATGCTGATCAGTCAGCAGTGCTTACCTTCGTTTTTAAGATTACAGTCCACAATCACTTCTGCATTTGAGCACTGTAAGAGGTCTTACATTTACAGATAAATATTCCATCATTTCAACCTGGTGCTCCTGTGAAATGTGGTGCTAGGAAACAGCCGGCAGGCAGTGCGTCTGAACAAATCATACGTCCTGTAATTGCCCGCTTAGCTCTAATTACTATTGAGGATAGTGTTTGCAACCTGATTCCAGGGAGAGGGCAGACTACCTTCTGACGACACCGAACCAAATATATCCTAAAAGACTGACAAGTTACTTTCTTTCATGTAATTTTTCTGAGTATCTCCCAGCTACTCAGAAACTACCACTCTGCCATGGTAAAAATGAAATCAAGAAATATGACACCTTTCTCTTCTTCCCAACAAAGCAACTCAATCCTCTCAAAATATCTACTTACTATAAAAATTTGGAATTTTCACTATCACTTAGATTTCAAGGGATTGCTTTTTTTTTCTAGGTGGGCAACTAAATCTTTATTTTGAAGTTGCTTTTTATTTCAAAAAGAAATTGGTTTTCAAAATGAACTTTATTTACATTGTTAGTCCAGAATAATTCATTTGTATACCATTAGGCCTGAAGTATTTGTTTCCTTTCCTGTGTATTTTTAGGTTTTAAATAAAGATTCGAAGCATATAACTCAAAAAGACTAAGGCAGATGACAATTTGATATTGATAACATTAATAGGAATATTTATACATCTTAACTCAAAAAACCTAATTTTAGTTATTTATTATGGTGAAAGTAACAGTTGTGTAGGCATGGAACTAAAATGATACAGTATTTACTCCCATACCTAAATAATTTCACTCTCCATCTAGTGGCATTTGACCACATGATCAGAATAAAGCTCTTGACATGTCCATGTTACACAGTGTGGCTGCAACTGGTTGTTTTGCTTATATTAAACCGATTGTCATTGATACTGATGACTTAGCTTAGTGGGCATTTGACTGAGTGAAAGAAACTTGAAATGACTGATGTTTGCAAATGTCAGGAAGGATTATGCACCTTTGGTAATGCAATTTAGCACATTTGCTAACTACAGCCAACACTTATTTTAGTGACGTACAGAACAAATTATGCTTATCCAAATTCAGAGATTTAGTATATCTGCTTATGTCAGATTTGCATGGTAATTATCAGGGACAGGTAAACCCAAGTGAATAATTAGATGCACCAAACGAAATGGTAATTATAATACCAGTCCTTAGAAATGGTGCATTTATCCAGGCCCATTGATCTCAGCTAAATTACAAATAATAACAAAATAACACTTTAAATGGAACATAGTATGCTAGCTCTATACTTATTTTCTTCCAAATAACAATTGTGCACTTATTGCTCATATAATATTTAGTTCTTCGTGGTTAAAATAAAATTATAGTTACTGCTGTGGTTTTCAGATTTTTGAAAAAATCTTTATATGTAATAGACCTTCCATAAGAAACCTCTCTGCTCAGTGGAGATTACATTAATGCCTCCTTCAAAGTATTTTTCTTTCATGGAGCTAGACAAAATAATCCGTTCGTTTTTGCCTACCCTTAAATCATGACTGATTCTTGAAGTATTTTTCTAGAACATTTCTGGGTCTGGCACACTAATGCATTTTCAAACTCCCAAGCTCTTTATGTGTACCTCTCATATTCTTAGTTTAGTTCAATAGTATACAAAGTGTGGTCCCAGATTAGCAGCATCACATCACCTGAGAACTTGTTAGAAAAGCAAATTCCCAGGTCCCACCCCAGATCTTCAGAATCACAAACTCTGGGGGTGGGGCCTAGCAATCTGTGTTTTAACAAGTCCCCCAGGTGACCTGAAGCATGCTGTTTGAGAGCCACTGGTCCATGGTGTGTGTATGCACTAAGAGCAGTAGAAGAATGGGATAAGAAACATTTAAGCCTTTGTGGGGGAAACTATGGGAGAGATAAAGTCTCAGCAGAGAGGTGACATTTAAGGGTTGTCTAAAGGATGGGAAGAGTTTAGATGTACCTTAAGGAGCACCAGGCATGCCTTACTCCCACTAACTGGTCACCTCAAGTAAATGCATCCTGACCCTCTCCAAGACTTTGTCAATCACCTTGTTTCTTCAGTCATTTCATTCTTAAGGAAAACAGAAAACTTGCTTCAATACTGTTAGCTTTTCAGTCTACCAACTACTTTCCCTTAAATTTTAACTCTTTTAGAGAAGCCTTCACTTTCTTTTTTCACCTTTTTACTATCTCTTCACTTCATAAACCCTGTAATCTGGCTTCTGATTTCTCTAGCCTAATAAAACCATGGTTTTGAAGGCCTTTATCAGTCCTCCTTGACCTTTGTACCATGGGTAGAAAACTATCCCTTGTCTAAATTGCTTCTTTTCCAAGCTTGACTTTAGTATTTGCAGCCACATACTGGACCCCTCGCACCTGTATCCCACTGGCACTTCAACTTCAACTTGCACAAAATTAAACTAGTCATCCCAGACTTCCTGCCCCCACCCCTTCTCTTTACTCCCCCAAAGACCTTCCTCCTCTGGTGGTGTTTATTACACTGCCTGGCACCATGAGTCCTCCAGTTATACAGACTCTAAAACCTGAAGATGTATTTGACTTTTCCTTCTTCTTTGCCCCTGAATCAAGCTAGTTATCTTTATGACATCTGTCATCTCCTTCCCCTTTTCATACCCATTACCATTAACTTCATTTAGGTCCTCATTAGCTGTTCCCTAGCATAATCCTTTAATCATTATATTCCCCCTGTAGTCAACTGAATTCTTAAGACGAGTAGCTCAAATCAATCATTTTCCTATTCAAACGTCTTCCATGGCTCCCCTTAGTTTCAGCCTCTGAAATCCAATACACCTGTTCAAATCTCTATTCCACTACTTACCAGCTGGGCAACACATTACATGAATTAATAGACTTGTTAAGCCCCAATTTTCTCAGCTGATTAGTAGGAACAAACCAGTAATCATATCTCCTGAGGAGACCTGGAGGAAATAATGCATGTAAGTTCTTACCACAGTGCCTAGAACATTGAAGGATTTAGTAAATGATAAGCTTTATTATCATTACCAAAGCCATCTCTTTGGAATCCAGTTCCAGCACCTCAGTTCAGCATCCACCACCATTCTCAAATTTAACTGAAAACTGTTTTCTCACTTATGCTTTATAAGATTTGTTTGTTAAACTGAATTCTCCCTCAAGCACGAGGCCCACATCTTATTTTTTTTCTGTCTCTGGCCCCTTAGGCAGCATCTTACACCTGGTAATTCCTCCAGAAATGTTCACTGCTTGAAGCACTAGTTGGTTCTTGTATGTATACACTTTCTTAGTTCCTCTTTTAAAATAAATTATTTATTTTTTAATTGAAAAGTATTGTTTGTACATATTTATGGGGTGCAGAGTTATATTTTAATACATTTATACAATGTGTAATGATCAAATCAGGGTAGTCAGCAAATTTATCATTGCAAAAGTTTATCATTTCTTTATGATGAGAACATTTCTTAGTTCTATCATTTTGTTCATCCTGTCATGCCCCCCAGGATGCTTTTCCCTTTCTGTCCCCTTTCAAATTCTCTCCATTTTCAAGGGGCATTTTAAATGCCATCTCTTCCAGGAGGCCCTCCCTCTTCCCTAAAAAGAAAGTATCTGGTTTTTCTCTGAATTTGCAATACATTCCATTTACATCTCTATTACTGTACTTAAGATATTCAATTGTGTATTATTTGTGCATGTGTCTTCTTTCCCAGTGAGCTCTAAGCTGTTCTGGGTTAGAGACTAGACTTCATTTACTGCTGTTTTCCTAGTGCCCTGCCCAGAAAAGGCATTCAATAAATATGTTGAATGAATGAATGAGGTAAAGGGAATAGCATCTGTGTTTTTATTATAAGGACTGTGCTGATACTATCTGATTAAAGATTTTATTTTCCACTGATAATTATGATCATCTTTAGAGAGTACATGAATTGTGAAAATTACAGAAACAAGTTTAAAGAGGACCCCTTATAAATAGGGTGTGTTCCTAACCTTGGTTTTAAAGGTCGTATTCTAAAACTCAGAAGCATTTTCCATAGAAACAAAGTTATAAATGGCCATTGGAATACTGGGATAGTCCTCAAAAGCTTAATTAACCCACAGGATGGCTGTATTAGACAGAACATTACACTAGCAATAACACCTCAATGCTAACATTATTATAAGAAGTTTCAAAAAGCAGTCAATATTCTATGAGTGTTTATAAGGAGGGTCAGTCTTCTTTGCAAAACATAAAACCATGATTTTTTAAAAAAATATTTTAAGACATATTCAGAAAGCCATAACCAGAAGCCAATTTTCCTGTATATTCAAATGGTTACTTTTCCTTGCCAGGATGAATGTGAGGTTAGAGAATCCATTTATAATTGTAAATTTAGAAAATGGAAGTGCTTAAATCAGAAATTATTTTCTTTTTTACTTACAATTCTAAATTTCAACTTCTTTGTCTCTATTTTGGATTAATTTTAAATTGACTATGACCTCTGTTGACAAACTTTTAGCTACATTCATAGGGGCGGGGTGTCTGTTATTTAAAGTAACTCTTGAGTGAGTAAATAATCCTTTTTTAATGGAAAAATGATGGTCTTTCCAATGATCTGAATTGCAGTTTTGGATTTTCACAAATTTACTTAAAGCAGGCACACCTATAAACAAGTTATCTGTGAAAAAACCCATATTTTTGTTGTTACTTTTGCTTCATCATCACTAAGGTAAGACATTATGGTAAATTAAAAAGTGGGGTCCCTGGTCCTTAAGATGACTAGAAAACAAAAACAATACATCCAAAACAACTAGAGACTAATACAAAGACACATGAAATTTAGTATAAATTGCAGGCATAGATATAGAAGTAGTACAGGACAGAATATAACCTCCACAGGGGCAGGGATCTTTGTTTTGTTCATTAATGTATCCTAAGCACCTGGTACCATGCCTTGCATGTATTATGAGCTCAACAAACAACTGTTGCACCAAAAGGAGAGACAAAAGTGGGTTAGAATGGCTGGGAAAGTTTCACTGTGAAGGCAGGACTTGAGCAAGACCTTAAAATAGTGATTCCTTGATTCCTCCTTTAGCTCCCCACCTACATTCAGGCTATCAGCAAATCCTGCTGTTTCTACTTCCAAGACAGATTGCAAATCCTCCTGCTTTCCCTCCATGTCACTGCCACATTGTAGTCCAAGACACTAACATTGGTTTGGACTGCAGCTAACGACTCTTCACAGATATTTCTGGGACCACTCATGCTCTTCTGTACTTGGTTCTCCACACAGCAGCCAAGCAAACTGTGTAAATTACAAATCTGATCATGTCACTCCAGTGTAATGGCTTCCCACTGCATTTTGAATAAAATCAAACACCTCACCATGGCCTACAATTACCGCAAGTGTAAGCCCCTGCTTACTTCCTAAACCTCACCTAGTACCAACTCCACACCCCACCAACCAAGATCTAAGCTTCCTTTCTCTTTCCCAGACATGTCAAATCCATTCCTATCTCAAGGCTTTTGCCTTTGCTGTTCTCTCAGCATGTAACCCTCTTCTCCTAATTCAGTTATCATATTCTCAGGAGGCTTTCCCTCTATTACATTGCTCTGTTTTATTTACTCCACTGCACTTACTTGTCTCTAAAATTATCTTGTTTAATGTTTTTCCTTGTTCTTTGCCTCCTCTCACTAGAAAATAATCTCCATGAAGACAACGACTATATTCTTGGTGCTCTATTCCCAGCTTCTAGAACAGTGCGAGGCCTACAGTAGGTACTCAATACATATTTTGAATGAATGAATAGTCATATTTCCCCAGCCTTTTCAAGTGTGAAGACACATATTTTTTAGCATCAAATGGTCTTAAGGACCTCTCACATATGACTAGTGTTATCTTTCCCTTAGTAGCCATTGATTATATTCAAAGCCATTATGAAGTCATTTAAAGTAAATGTAAAGTAACAACATTTAAAGTAAAGTGGTATTTCATTATCATGGTAGGGCTGACATGCATTTGGCAAAAATATGTTGGATATGTGTGAGACATGGTATTTATTCAATCTACCAAATACTTAGTGCACATCTCCACTTACAGGTATCCCAGGATCCTCAGGCCACAGATGTCAGGGGAGCCACTTACTGATAAGCAGATTTGACATGAGAAAACAGAAGGAATGGAAGCAGTCCTAGTTAGAGCTCTCTCAAGACATTACAGGTATCCCAGGATCCTCAGGCCACAGATGTCAGGGGAGCCACTTACTGATATGCAGATTTGACATGAGAAAACAGAAGGAATGGAAGCAGTCCTAGTTAGAGCTCTCTCAAGA
>NW_007726762.1:147419-149361 GCF_000696425.1 Galeopterus variegatus
GCAGATTTGACATGAGAAAACAGAAGGAATGGAAGCAGTCCTAGTTAGAGCTCTCTCAAGACAAAGATAATACAAAGCCTATCCTAAACTAAGGCTAAACTAACTGATTTTTTAAATCATCTAACACCTGAAATAGAGTTTATTGGTCATCTTTACACATTTGTATAATAATGGCTAATACATAACATTTATTATGTGCCAACACTGTTCTAAGCACCTTATGTATATTAATTTACCCAATCTTCAAATTAATATAGGGAAGAACTTGCCATGGCCTGCATTTTCTATATGAGGAAACAGGGCATACGAAGGTCACAAAGCAGGCAAGTGGTAGAGTGAGCTGGGGTTCAAACCCACAGTGCCTGGCTCTAGAGTCCATACTTTAACCACTGTGGTATGCTGGCTTGCTGATAAGAAGGTACCACTTTCACACTAATAGAATATCTCTTGCACTATCCACAGCATATAAGAAAAATTATATATCAGATGTCAGTTACTTCTAAATATGCATATTTCACTCTCAAACATTCTCAGGTAGTGATTTCCTCATTACTGCTAAATAAAGATCTGAAATACTCAGTAGCAAGTGACTTTATGAAGCTGTTCTATGTCATGTGGGAAATCATGAGGAAAATCTAAATCAAATCCCAAATCTCACTGTGCTTTTAATATCACTGTGAAAACAGCATGATTTTCTAGGACACACTGTGAAGTCTGAGGTGATAAGATAGCATATCTTAAAATGACTTGAAACCAAAAATGGATTTGCAAGCATATTTCTAACTCTCCAAGAATTTCTATTTTGACAAGTTAGGCCATGGGGACACAGACCTCACCTTAATATAGAAGATCTTTAAGTGTGCAAACTATGATGATTTAAGTATCCAAACCATGGGTTAGGCTGTTTGTGAAGAAAGGTCAATATTAGCTTATAGCACCAAGACAGAATTCTAATAAGGCTCAAGTTGTTCTGTCATTCATGTGGCCCTTTAATTACTCCCCCTGTTATTCCCTACTTTTTAAAAAGGTTAGTTAGCTACCTTGTGAAATGTGAATGAGTCAAGGTGGAGTTGAGTCTACTGAGCATAGGCCATGTTGTGCAACATGACCCCTATGTAATAAATCTTTCAGGAAGCAGATTTTCTTTTCCAGATGGGGCCTGTCTTCCCTTTACTCATGTGAGACTTGGCAAATGGGACATTCTGAATCTGACAGGCCACTTTTCTCCTTGGCTGACAACTCTTTCACACAGATGTCAGCTGGAAACCTTTACTGGGGCACGTAGGGGATCAGAACTTTTGAATCACATCCAGCTAAGAGAGTCCATCATCCCTCAGCTCTTCGCCTGCCCCATCCCATCCCAACAGCAGCGCATCTCTCCTGCAAGTCAGCCAGCGCCAGTGAGATGACACAGAACATGGGAGAGGAGAGTAACTGGCTGTCAACATCAAGCTGGTGTAGGGAGTTCCTTTGTGAGAAGTTCACTAAGGAAGAGAAATCTCTGCATCTATTCTTCTATAAAGATTTGGGAGCTTGGAAAGAAAGATGAAGGAATTTAGGGTGTTTTATCATAGTGCAGTAGCTTTAGAGCCAGATTCCAATCCAAATTTTGCTTCTGCCATTTGCTAGTGATGAGATGTTAGAGAATAGCTTACTCTCTGAGCCTCAGTTTTCTCATCAGAAATACCTGTCTCTTTTAGGTTTGGTAGGGGAAGAACAATATAACACATATAAAATGCTTAGCACAGTGTCTGGCACAGTGTGTGCCTTCAATGAATGTTAGTTCTCTCTTTGTTTCTCTGATCCCGAAAAAGAACAGGTGTTTGGTGGTCCAAATTTAGAAATGCCTCTAATATCCTCAGCATATTCAATTTTCATTGGCTTTAGCTTTGTTTTGGCTTTATGCCAGGGATTCTTAAATTAGGATCCATGGACACCCCCC
>NW_007726762.1:150894-153165 GCF_000696425.1 Galeopterus variegatus
AGATTTTATTACCTCTATTCAGCAGATGAAGCTGCCCAAGGCTCCACAGCCAGTAAATGGACGACTCAGAACTCAAACCAACCCACAACTCAGAATTGTTTTATCTCAAAAGACTATGTTCTTAAGCACTAACCTGCTTTCCAGAGCACAACAGAACAGAGAGTTACATGGTCTTGTGACATGGTCTTGAAATATAAATAATTAAGAGGTTAGTTAGATATATTTACAACCTTTAAGGTTTATTCATATATTCACATGGGGTTTTTAAAAATACAATATTAGGCAGTTTGTGCTAATGCTACACCCTCACAGGTAAGTATTAGGAGTACAATCTCTAGAACAAATCCACCTTATCTCCTGCTTGCAGTATCACCATTAGACACAACCCTCTCTGGCCATGCCCCTCCTCAGTGTTCAGGCTAAGGGGTTTGGCTAGCATGAAGTCTATGCCCTCCCCACCTTCTCGAGCACAATCTGGGTACCTGGGATTCCATAAGTCCATGCTCTAATGGCCCTAGAACCACTTCCAAGGCTTGCATAGGTCTTTTTTCCAATCCATCCCCCTGAGGTAGACAACACCTGTGTGGCCTGAGAGTGGCCTCAGGATGACCGTTTTTAGGAAATGTGGATGGAGCATGGCAGTGGGGATTGGGGTGTCCACATTCTTGTAGTACAAGTCAGGGAGTGGGACAAGAGCCACTTTGGGCTTCCATGTTCTGGCAAAGAACTTTGAGGTATTTAGAAATTTAGAATTTTAAAAGGGCCCGCCCTGCCCTGCCTTCTCATATTTTTATGGATATGTATTTGTCAAAGTAGCAGGATAAGACATACTCTACTTAACAGCTTATTGGCTTAATTCTTAACTTGAAAATAGTTAGACATATGTGGGCCTCGATTTGTACTCTTCTCCCAGGACTCACAAATGGTATGGTAAGGCAGGGCAGGGCGGGCCCTCCCTCTTGGCTTTGTTGGTCCTCTGATACTTCTGTTATGGCTCCATACCTGCTTTGTTTTCTGTGTTTTTCACCCTATCTTTACTGGTGATGTGGTATGAAATCCATCTATCCAACTGGCATTTAATGATGTCCGACTATAAGCAACACACTATAATAAGAGTTAGGGATATAACAATAGACAGGAAATCCTCAGCCCCTGCCCTCATANGTGGTATGAAATCCATCTATCCAACTGGCATTTAATGATGTCCGACTATAAGCAACACACTATAATAAGAGTTAGGGATATAACAATAGACAGGAAATCCTCAGCCCCTGCCCTCATAGAGCTAACTGCCTTGTGAATATAAGCCTACTTGAATATATAAGCATTTAAAAAACAGTGGTAAGTGTGCTGATAGGAGTAATATTGGCCATGCTGAGGGAACGTAACTCTTTCATAGGTTTCCAGGAAGGCTTTCTTGAAAAAGTGAGGTCTAAACTGAAAACCTGAAGAGTCAGATTTACCTAGGCAAAAGGGAATGAAGCAGGAGAAGAGGAAGAGCTGTACTAGTTATGTTTGTTTCAAGTAGAATTGCACACAATGGCAGTCCTGGAGCCAGAGCAAACATAGTGTCCTGAACCGAAAGAATTTTAGTACTGATTAAAGTCCTCGGATGAAAAATGTTCCCAGAAAGGTAAGCTGGTACCAGACCAATGCAGGTTGTATAAGTCACGTTAATGTGTTTAGACTTGTCCTAAAGGTAGTACAGAGTCAAAGACAGTTTTTAAACAAGGNGTTAATGTGTTTAGACTTGTCCTAAAGGTAGTACAGAGTCAAAGACAGTTTTTAAACAAGGAATGACATGATAGGACTTTCATGTTAGGAACATCAGTGATTGGAGAATGGACTGTGTGTCTGTGCAGGAGGAGCTCATGGGGAAGGAGTGGGTGAGACAGAGGCTGATGGAGCTAAAGAAGTCAATAGGAGGTATTATAGTAATCCACGTGAGAAATAATTTTGGCATGAACTGAAGGTTAGGCTGTGGTGAGAAAAGAATACAAGATGAAAGAGGTAGAATCAATAGGACATGATAACTGATTGAATATGGGGCTGAAATGCAATGGACTACATATAGCAAAGCTCCCAGAGGAGGCGATCACAGAGGAAGAATTATAGTCTTTTCTTAATCTCCAAAAATTTCACGTGAGCTATTAATACCAGAAGGAAAATTTTAAGCAATAGAACTTAGACTTGGGTAAAAGGAATAGTATAATTTCAGTTTTTATTTTACCAGGTTGAGCACCATCTGATATGCTAACAATCTTTTGTAAT
>NW_007726762.1:154286-161221 GCF_000696425.1 Galeopterus variegatus
TTCAAGGGCTTTATCGATATTTTAAGCAAGCTCAGAGGGAAAAGGCAAGCTACATGTCAGCAAGGCCAAGGTTACTCAGATCTAATGCCTCTGTGGCTTTGGATAAAATTCTTAATTTCTATATATTTCTGTTTCTTCATGAAAAGGTAAGAAAAATTTTAAAAGTTCACCAAAATGCCACAGAAAATAAGTTTTATAATGGACTCTGACATTCACTTGATAAAAAGTATAGCATTATTATTAGATCTATCTTATTTTATCTTTACACAGAACTGTTTTCCTGTGAACCAAAAGGAATAATTTTTAAAATCACATATTTGCTGTAATGCCCTTTAAGATCCATAACACAGTCATTACCCAGGAGGAATGAGCAAATAAAAATTAGCAAAATGTGAGTGCTTTAATAGAAGTACTACCCATGTCTGCAATAATGGCTTGGAATCCTACACACAAACTGCATTTTACAGTGGGGCAAATATAAGACAGAACCACAACTTTCTGTGGATAAAATATGAAAAAGAACTGATACTAGTCAGACAGGCAGCATTGTCCTTCCTCAGAACCATAAATGAGCTTAGTACAATAAAATGAACTTTTCTGTTTATCCTTCTCAAAATTGGTAGGAGTCATCTTCATGCAAATAAAGTAGAAAGTCCACGAAAGCAGAATCTAAACTATTTCTCTTTGGCTCTGAGCAAAGTATTTATCTGTTTCATACTGAATAGGGAGCAGAGTGGGCTAAAAAATATCCCTGAGTAAATAATGGTAAAATCTGCTGGGTAACCACTACAATAATGAATATTGAAACGCTTGCATTATAGTCAAATTAATTATAGCTACTTACAGTAAAAGACCATTAAAAGCCACAAAGCCTATAAACAAACTAGATGGAGCCCATAATCTAAAATCATACTTGTACACAGAGGAAATTATATTCTTCGCCTGGCATAAATCACAAACATTTATAAGCACAGCTACAACAACCATCTTCTCTTAGGTTCAGAAGAGTTAGGTAAGGAAGGAGGAATGTTAGGGGGGCAGGGTTTTACCCAAGGAGAGGAGCTCCTTGCTTTACTTACTCTCTCACTCCTTCCTCCTCGAACTTCTCTTCAGCCTGCCTTCTGGGGTTTTGGTCTCTGCAGGCCCTCTTCTGACCTCTCTGACCAAGTTGCTGTCTCTCTTTGAGACCTGCTCTTTCTCTCCTGGTTCTGGGTATGTTGATGTTCATGTTTCAATGCTGGTCTTCTGCTGGTGGCCCTCCACCCCTGTCCCTGGGTGACCTCCCTGCCTCTCGGGGTCCTGTCTCTCTGTTAAAGTCTGCTACTCAAAGCTCAGGCCTCAGCTCTGTGTATCCAGATACTTGCTGGGTATTGCCAACTGGATGCCCCATAACCATGGCTAAAACCAAACTTATTTGGGCCTAGAGACTTTACTCACAAATGTGACAGGATGAAATTATGCTTCCTGAAGGAATATCCTTGGATGATAAAAAAACATGTTTAGAAGAGGAAGAGAGACAGTGCCAAGGAGTGAGAAAGGAAGAACGTTAACAAAATTTCTTATAAATCTTCAGTGTAATATCTAATCTCAGAATTAGATTTTTTTTTTGTAATAGACTTTATTTTTATAGCAGTTTTAGGTTTACAGAGAAATTGAGCAGAAAGTACAGACAGTTCCCATACTGTCCTCCCCCTGTCAACACAATTTCCCCTATTATTAACGTATTACATTACTGTGGTACATTTGTTACAACTGTGAATCAGTATCGATGTATTATTATTAACTCAGTTTTGGATTAGATATCCCTCTTTGTGTTGTACAGTTCTGTGGGTTTCGACACATGCATACTGTCAGATATTTTAGCAATACTTACAAAGATCTGATTACAAATTAAATTTAACATTATTTGAACTTGAAGTTCAAATGAAGGATGGCCCTTTGCTTGGTTGGATTTGTTTTACCCTCACCAAGTGTTAAAGCCAAATTGAGAAACAGAAATACAAATGCTGTTTGTTTGGAATTCTTTTTGGCCTCTTAGCATTGCTCCTTTCCTGTGCAAAGTGGCCAGAAGCTTTCCAAGGCCACTCATCTGGGAGTGAGGCTCCATGTGGTAGCTGATTCTGCCCCCTTAACTGCAGAAAGCCAGACCCAGGGGAAGAATATCAAGAAAAAAAGAAAAGCAAGAGAGAGGAAAGGATTAACATATTTCTATGTGAAGAATAAGTGCTAATTAGTTATGCCAAAATGTTTTGGTGTCATTAAAATAAAAAAGACTTTTTTTTTAAGGGGGAGGTACTCGTGTTTTTAGCTTTTATTTTTGACCTAGTGCTGGTGTAACACCCACCAAATATTTTAAAAATTTGAAGTACAAGATTTTCATTGAAAATCTATTAGAATATCTTCATGGGTTCATTTTTAAAGTAGAAGTTGAAACTTATTTAAATTATAATATGTTTACAGAAAAACTTGAATTTATTTTTTCCCTTAGACTACTCTTCTCCTCGTATTCAAGTAAAATGATGGCAACTCTACCATAACACTTGCTTCCTACCTCTCCTTTTCTTCTCACGGTACGTAGTCACTAGGTCCTAGATGTTTGTCCCCCCAATATGTCTCACACCCATCCTTGTGACTGACCTCTACCCTAGTTTAGGCCCTCATCTCTTCCCATTATTACTGGTCTCCCTCACTCCAGTTTTATTCTCCTTTGGTCCATTTCTTGTGCTGCTGTCAGAGCAATATATCTAAAATTACAACTGCTCACTCCAGTGCAGGTGGGACCATGGCACAGGCTGCCTTGAGCCTGGGACAGACGGCAGGACCAAGAGCCCAGCATCTGATCTCATACAGCACCCTCTCACAAAGGCAGCCCTCTATAGTGCTGCTAGGCTCAGCTGCACCCTTGCGGGCTTGCATCAGGCTCAACAGCTGATTAGGTAGAAGCTTTCCCTTCCTACACAGCACACTTCCAGAGAGCATCCAGGTCCTGCATCACTCACACAGGCTTGCTCCAGGCTCTATAGCTGAGCCAGTGGCCCTTTACAGAGCTCGCAGGACCTGTTGCCTCAGTGTATATCTGCTCCCAGACGAACAACAGACTAGGTAGGGGCTCTGAAGCCCCAACTCAGGTCTCTGCAGAGCTACTGGCCTTAACTGCATCCTTATGGGCTTGCCTCAGGCTCAACAGCTGATCAGGCAGCCACCTTCAGACCTGCCAGGCCCTGAGACAGCCTTATATACCTACTCCCAAACCAACAGCTGATAGAGTAGCAGCTTTTTCTCCCTACAGCACACCTCTAAAAAGCCTCTGGGTCCTGCAGCAACCATTCTTCCAGGCTCAACAGCTGAGCCAGCGGCCCTCTACATATCCACAAGGAACTGCTACAACAGTATACATCTACCCACTGATTGACAGCGGATCACCCACCCCAAAAAGAAATCCACCTCAACAATAAACTGCTGAGAGCCCCTCTGCCTAGGCCACAAAGGCTCCCACAGACAACTCTAAGATTGAGTACATTTGAAGAAGTGGAATGAAGACTGCACTACTGCACTCATCCAGCTCCAAACATAAAATGCCCAACCTGACTGTCAATGTGGAATACTCCTACAGGAAAGAGTCTCCCCTTCAAAAGCCACTCCTAGAATTAAAAAAAGTGATTAGACCACCAGATGCCTGGACGTCAACACAGAGATATGAGAAGCATGAAAAAATAAGGAAGCTTGACTCCCTGAAAAGAAGACAACAACTGTCCAATACCAGACCCCTCAAAACAAGAAATTGGTGAATTGCCTGAGTTGGAATTCCGAAAGGTAATATTGACGAAACTCAAAATGATAGATGAAAAAATAGATGGAAATCACAATAAAGTCAAAAAGAAATCAAGGACATGTATGAGAAATTCAACAAAGAGATACAAGCAACAATAAAAAAATCAAGCAGAAATTCTGGAACTGAAGAAGTCATTCAAAGAAATAAGAAATACAATCAAGAGCATAAACAGTAGGTTAGAACAAGCAGAAGAAAGAATCTCCAAGCTAGAAGGCAGTCTTTTGAATTAACACAGTTAGAACAAAAAAAAAAAAAAAAGAATTAAGAAAACCTGCGAAATCTTTCTGATAACTTTAAGTATTCAAATATCCATATTACAGGTGTATAGGAAGGGGAAGATAAAGAAAAAGGCATTAAAAGCCTATTTAATTAAGTAATAGCTGAAAACTTCCCAAATATTGGGTGAGAGATGGTCTTACAGATCCAAGAAGCTCCAAGATCCCCAAACAGATTCAACACAAAAAGGACCTCCCGAGACACATTGTAGTCACACTATCAAAAGTCAAAGACAAAGGAAGAATTCTAAAAATGGTAAGAGAAGAGTGTAAAATTACCTATAAGGGAATCCCCATCAGGCTAACAGCAGACTTCTCAATAGAAACCCTACAGCCCAGGATGACATATTCAAAGTGCTAAAAGAAAAAATTTGCCAACCAAGAACACTATATCCAGCAAAGCTTTCCTTCAGAAATGAAGGAGAAATAGTATCTTTTCCAGACAAACGAAAGCTGCAGGAATTTACCACCACAAGACCAACCCTTCAACAAATCCTCAAGGGGGTCCTACATATGGAATCAAAAGAGAGACATATGTCAACATAAATACACAAGAGAATAAAAACCACTAATAGAACAGATACGCAAATAAGAAAGAGAAAGAAAATGTATTTTATCACTACAAAAAAACACCCAACATCAAAGATAAACAATAAAAGGGAAAGACAGAAACATAAGAAATATAAAATAACCATAGAAAAAAATTAATAAGATGGCAGGAATAAGGCAACAACTTTTGATAACAACCCTGAATGTAAATGGACTAAATTCCCCACTTAAAAGATATAGACTGGCTGAATGGATTAAAAAACTAGACCCAAGTATATGCTGCCTGCAAGAAACTTACTTCACCAATAAAGACATATAGACGAATAGTGAAGGGATGAAAAAGACATTCCATGCAAATGGAAACCAAAAACAAGCAGGAGTTGCCAACCTTATATCAGATAAAATAGACTTCAAACTAAGAACTGTAAAAAGAGACAAAGAAAGACACTATATAATGATAAAAGGATCAATGCAGTGAGAAGATAAAAGAATCATAACTACATATGCATCCAACATCAGAGAACCCAGATTTATAAAGCAACTGTTATTGGATCTAGGGGGAGAGATAGACCACCAACATAGTAATAGTTGGGGACTTTAACACACCACTGTCAGCATTAGACAGATATCTAGACAAAGAATCAGCAGAGAAATATTGGATTTAAACAGCACCTTAGACCAAATGAACTTGAACAGATATACACAAAACACTTCATCAAACAATGACAGAATATACATTCTCCTCATCAGCACGTGGATCATTCTCCAGGCTAGAACATATGTTAGGCCACAAATTACATCTAAACAAATCTAAAAAGATTGAAATCATATCAAGTATTCTTCTGACCACAAAGAAATAAAACAAACAAAACTTTGGAAACTATACAAATTCATGGAAATTAAACAGTATGCTCCTGAATGACCAATGGGTCAAAGAAGAAATAAAGCAAGAAATCAAAAAATTCCTTGAAACAAATGAAAATACAAGCACAACCTACCCAAACCTATGGGATACTGCATAATATTAAGAGGGAATTTATTGCAGTAAGTGCTTACATCAAAAGGATAGAAAGACTTCAAATAAACAAGCTAATGTTAAACTCAAAGAA
Organism: Galeopterus variegatus; assembly: GCF_000696425.1. NCBI lineage: Eukaryota > Metazoa > Chordata > Mammalia > Dermoptera > Cynocephalidae > Galeopterus > Galeopterus variegatus. Next base: position 160,052 of record NW_007726762.1, read on the forward strand.
CTAGAAAAACAAGAATAATCTAATCCCAAAACTAGTAGGTGAAAAGAAATAACTAGGGCCAGCCCTGTGGCGCACTGCTACAGTGCGCCGCTTGGGAGAACGGCGGCACTCCCGCCGAGGGTTCGGATCCCACATACAGACCGGCCGCTCACTGGCTGAGCAAGGTGCGGGAGCAACACCGAGGGATGCGATCCCTCACCGGTTGCCGGTCCCAGTCCGGTACGGGCGCGACACTGAGGGTTGCGATCCGTTGCAGGTCACGAAAAAAGACAAAAAAAAAAAAAAAAAAAAAAAAAAAAAAAAAAAGGAAAAAAAAAGAAATAACTAATATCAGAACAGAATTAAATGAAATAGAGACCCCCCCAAAATACAAAAAAATCAACAAAACAATAAGTTGTGGTTTTTTTTTGAGAGGATAAATGAAATAGACAAGTCATTGGCTAGACTAAGAAAAGAAGAGAGTAGATCCAAATAACAAGAACAAAAGTGAAAAAGGAGACATTAAACCGATACCACAGAAATTCAAAGAATCATTTGAGATTATTATGAACAACTATATGCCAACAAATCTGAAAACCTCGAGGAAATAAATTTCTTGACACATACAAACTACCAAGACTGGAGCAAGAAGAAATACGAAACCTGAATAGACCAATGACAAGCAATGAGATTGAAGCAGTAATCAGCAGTCCCCCAACAAAGAAAAGACCAGGATCAGATGATTTCATTGCTGAATTCTGCCAAACCTTTAAAGAAGAATTAACACCAATCCTTTTCAAACTATTACAAAAAAATTGAAACAGAGACCATTCTCCAAAATTCATTCTATGAGGCCACTATCACCCTGATACCAAAATCAGACAAAGACACAACAAAAAAAGAAAGCTACAGGTGAATATCCCTGAAGAACACAGACATAAAAATGCTCAACAAGATATTAGCAAACAAATACAACAGCACATCAAAAAGATTATACACCATGATCAAGTGGGATTCATCACAGGGATGCAAGGATGGTTCAACATACACGAATCAATAGATGTAATACACCACATCAACAAAATCAAGGACTAAAACAATGTGATTATCTCAGTTGATGCAGAAAAAGTATTTGACAAAATTCAGCATCCTTTCATGATAAAGGACCCCAACAAATTAGGTATAGAAGGA
>NW_007726762.1:161619-166032 GCF_000696425.1 Galeopterus variegatus
CTCCTAGAGCTCATAAACAAATTCAGTAAAGTTGTAGGATACAAAATTAATACATAAAAATCAGTAGTGTTCATATACACCAGCAATGAACAAGAATAAAAAGAAATCAAGAAAGTAAGCCCACTTATAATAAATACCAAAAGAATAAAATACCTAGGAATAAATTTAACCAAAGAAGTGAAAGATCTCTACAATGAGAACTACAAAACATTGATAAAAGAAATTAAAGAGGACACCAAAAGATGGAAAAACATTCTATGTTCATGCATCAGAAGAATTAATGTGTAAAAAATGTCCATTCTACCCAAAGTGAGCTACAGATTCAATGCAAGCCTCATCAAAATATCAATGACATTCTTCACAGAAATAGAAAAAAAATCTTAAAATTCATGTGGAACAACAAAAGACCCCAAATAGCCAAAGCAATCCTGAGCAAAATATAAAATAAAACTGGAGGCATTACACTATCATTATCCTATGGTACAAAGCTATAGTAACCAAAACAACATGGTACTAACATAAAAACACATGGACCAATGGAACAGAATAGAGAACGAAGAAATCAACCCAGGTACTTACTGCCAACTGATCTTCAACAAAGGCACCAAGAACATACACTGGAGAAAGGACAGCCTCTTCAAAAAATTGTGCTGGAAAAACTGGACATCCATGTGTAGAAGAATGAAACTTGACCTATACCTCTCACCATATACCGGAATCAACTCAAAATGGATTAAAGACTTAAGTATATAACCTGAAACTATAAAACTCCTCAGTGGAAACACTTCAGATTGTAGGACTGAGCAAAGTCTTTATGAATAAGACCCTCAAAGCACAAGCAACAAAAGAAAAAAGAAACAAATGGGATTATATCAAACTAAAAAGCTTCTGCACAGCAAAGGAAACAATCAACAGAGTGAAATGACAACCTACAGAATGGGAGAAAATATTTGCAGATTATACATCTGACAAGGGATTAATATCCAGAATATACAAGGAATTCAAACAACTTCATAGTAAAAACACAAATAATCCAATTAAAAAATGGAAAAAGGAGCTGAACAGAATTTTTCAAAAGAATACATACAAATGGTCAACAGGTACATGAAAAAATGCTCAACATCACTAACCATCAGGGAATTGCAAGTCAAAATCACATTGAGATATCATTTCACCCCTGCTAAACTGGCTATTATCAAAAAGACTGACAATAACAATTGCTTGCAAGGATGTGGGGAAAAGGGAATTCTTCTGAACTGTTGTTGAGACTGTAAATTAGTGCAGCCATTATTGAAAACAGTATGGAGTTTTCTCAAACAACTACAGATAGAACTACCATATGATCCAGCAATCCCACTTTTGGGTATATAACCAAAGGAATGGAAACCATCACATCAAAGGGATACCTGCACTCCCATGTTCACTGTAGCTCTATTTACAGTAGCCAAGAGTTGGAATCAATTTATATATCCATCAACAGACAACGGGATAAGGAAAATGTAGTATATATACACAATGCAATACTACTCAGTCATAAGAAAGAATGAAATTCTGCCATTTACAGCAACATGGATGAGCTTGGAGAAAATTATGTTAAGTGAAATAAGCCAGGCACAGAAAGAGAAATACTGCATATCCTCACTCATAAGTGGGAGCTAAGAAAGGAAGGGAGGAAGGAAGGAGGGAGAGAGGGAGGGAAGGAAGAAAGGAAGGAAGGAAAAAACACCACAAAACAATGAATTTTTAGAAGAGAACAGACCTATAACTACTAGCGTGGGAAAGGGGGAGGGGAAGGGAGGTTAGAGTAATTGGGTAAGGTACACAAAGAGTAATTACGATTTGTAATGATGAACATGCTAATAATATTGATTTGATCATTGTATACTGTACACAAATACTGATAGTCAAGTCTGTACTCCATAAATATGTATAATCAATTATGTTTCAAGTAAAAAAAAAATTGAACCACATCACTCTTCTGCTTAAAATCCTTCTCTCCATTTATCCATTCAACACATATTTGCTGAGGGCCAGGCCATAGGAGCCAGATGTATACCTGATGTTGGGAGTGTGGCATGAACAAGACAGACAATGGTCTCCATTCCCATGAGGCTTCACCTTCACCATGTCATTTACACTAGTATGGCCTACATGGTCCACCATGATGAGACCCCTGACTATCATCTGAGCTTCATTTCTCAACATCATCTGAACTTCATTTTTCATTAGCCCTGTCTTAAATATTTCGTCAGCAATACACATTTGTGTATAGTTCAATATATACATTGTGCTGTTTTACATCTCTTTGGNATTGCTTGCAAGGATGTGGGGAAAAGGGAATTCTTCTGAACTGTTGTTGAGACTGTAAATTAGTGCAGCCATTATTGAAAACAGTATGGAGTTTTCTCAAACAAATACAGATAGAACTACCATATGATCCAGCAATCCCACTTTTGGGTATATAACCAAAGGAATGGAAACCATCACATCAAAGGGATACCTGCACTCCCATGTTCACTGTAGCTCTATTTACAGTAGCCAAGAGTTGGAATCAATTTATATATCCATCAACAGACAACTGGATAAGGAAAATGTAGTATATATACACAATGCAATACTACTCAGTCATAAGAAAGAATGAAATTCTGCCATTCACAGCAACACGGATGAGCTTGGAGAAAATTATGTTAAGTGAAATAAGCCAGGCACAGAAAGAGAAATACTGCATGTCTTCACTCATAAGTGGGAGCTAAGAAAGGAAGGGAGGAAGGAAGGAGGGAGAGAGGGAGGGAAGGAAGGAAGGAAGGAAGGAAAAAACACCACAAAACAATGAATTTTTAGAAGAGAACAGACCTATAACTACTAGCGTGGGAAAGGGGGAGGGGAAGGGAGGTTAGAGTAATTGGGTAAGGTACACAAAGAGTAATTACGATTTGTAATGATGAACATGCTAATAATATTGATTTGATCATTGTATACTGTACACAAATACTGATAGTCAAGTCTGTACTCCAAAAATATGTATAATCAATTATGTTTCAAGTAAAAAAAAATTGAACCACATCACTCTTCTGCTTAAAATCCTTCTCTCCATTTATCCATTCAACACATATTTGCTGAGGGCCAGGCCATAGGAGCCAGATGTATACCTGATGTTGGGAGTGTGGCATGAACAAGACAGACAATGGTCTCCATTCCCATGAGGCTTCACCTTCACCATGTCATTTACACTAGTATGGCCTACATGGTCCACCATGATGAGACCCCTGACTATCATCTGAGCTTCATTTCTCAACATCATCTGAACTTCATTTTTCATTAGCCCTGTCTTAAATATTTCATCAGCAATACACATTTGTGTATAGTTCAATATATACATTGTGCTGTTTTACATCTCTTTGGTTTTTCTCCTACTGACCCTTTGCTCTCCTCCCCCACTTTCATCAGCCTGTTTCTATTCATCTTTAAGAGATGAAGTCTCTTTTTGACCCACTCAGGCTGGATTAAGTGTCCTTTCAATGTGTTCCTATAATACCTATTTTCCACATCATCGTACCTACCACAGTGTACTGTAAGTATCTTTGTATATGAACACAGTCATTTTATGTATACCCAGTTCTGGATAAAACTTTGTTTAATGACGGCAAAACTTGAACATAATTCATATATTCAATATATTCTATAATTATTTCAGAGAAAATTGGTAGAAAGAGATACTAATAGTGCAGAGAGTTGTTATTCAGGGCAGAGGGAAAGAGGCAGGTGTTTGAATCCCAGCTCTAATTCCATATCCATCATGAGCTTAAAAAATGTAGTCAGTTCAACAAATATAGAATAAGTCTGTTTGTCTCATTCCAGTAATCTCTGCTGCACTGTTATGTTTGCATTCCTGATCAAGGTGTTAATTGTGTTGTGATAAAGGCTGGTCCCTAGAGAAAAACCTCCTAACAGATGGCTTCAAGCTTTCCTCCTGAAGGATCTAAGGAATTCAGGAGAACACTGTATATGAAAATATATTGAGGCAGTAGAAAGTAATCATTATCTGCAAATGAACATTTATGACATGGAGAAAAGCCCTATACCATTGGCTAATCAAGTAAAAGCTAAGACTTTCCATGAGGCTTTCAGAACATTCTATGAGTCAATAAGCAGGACACACAAGCCCTGCTGAGTTAAGGGATTATTTTTTTTAAGGCCAAGACTAATGAGGAATAAACCAAAGGTATTTCCAGACAAGGGATCTTGGAATAATTTTTTTCCCGTTTTACACTACTTCTGGCTCTAATCGAATAAATAATACAAAGTTGATTGCATATCAGATATATAATCACATGGCGAAACATAAAGTTTTTCTAATAACATACGCCAAAAGGTACGCCATAAATATAATTCCTTTCTATCTGTAAGAACTAT
>NW_007726762.1:166786-169766 GCF_000696425.1 Galeopterus variegatus
TATAATCACATGGCGAAACATAAAGTTTTCCTAATAACATACGCCAAAAGGTACGCCATAAATATAATTCCTTTCTATCTGTAAGAACTATAACTGTAATTCTCTAATTATACAGAGCTGGCATCTACTTTAAATAGAAACTTTGCCCATGCATGTCAGTATATTTCCAGTAAAAAGTGTAGAAACTGGACCTCTTTTATAATTACTAATCTTGGGGAAAAAAATCACTTTAATTTAAGCGTTTATTAAAATCTTATAAGTTACATAACTTCTTATTCTTACCAAAAAATCTATAATCGCTTTTCATAAAAGTTTCGATAATTATGTCAGTATTTTTAATCAATTCCTAAGATGAATACTAGTTATGTTCACAGTAAGGAAAATAATAAATAAGATAATTGTTTAATAGTTTGTACTTACTGTCTTCATTAAAAAAATGAAAATGGGTTAAGGGCATAAAGAAAAATCATGATTTGTAATAATGAATATGCTAATAATAACAAAAAAATAAAAACAACTTGTGGCTATGAATAAATGTCAATGAGCTTGAATTTCTGTAAGTTTTCTTGGGTTGATATATGTAATTCACACAGTGTTTTAAAATTGACATATGTCCATTTTTCCCATTAAGTTTTTAAATAGTTTTTCTCTGCTTCAGCAATTACTCATTATTTAATTATATAATTATATGCTATTATTTTTGGCTAGACACCTTAGACATTAGGCACCTTAACTAGTGACAGTATTCTGAATGTGAGATGTGTGTATCATATACATACTGATAGACTTTTCATGTAATGCTTATATTTACAGATGTTGCACAGTTAAGTACCGTAGACTTTCATTCATAAGCTCTACTCAATTTATCAATTCATTCAAATATTTATTAAGATCTACTATGAGCCAGACCCTGAATTCATCCTGAGTATGACATGGTCCCCATTCTCAAGAAGCTAGTTGGGAAAATAAAACAAACATATGTGACAAGGGCAATGAGTGAGCTGTGTATAAGGTAATGTGTAACTATCCTTTCTGAGTGTGTACCACAAGTTAAGCTGTATCTTAAAACTATAACAATTACATACAAAAATGAACTAATGTAGTAGGTATATTCACCAAGCCCTCCCAAATCAAAACCATTAGGGAATGTGTGTGCTATTTGTCCATGTGTATACAGTCACTTCAAGACCACCTATGAAGCATAGAAAGAATATAATTTTATGTTACAATCCACCTCACTTATGCACATATTTATAGTTGCTCTACCCAGATAACTGAGAACCATTTTGGATCAACTCANCTTATGCACATATTTATAGTTGCTCTACCCAGATAACTGAGAACCATTTTGGATCAACTCACGTCACTAGTATTATTAATTCCCAATAACATGGTCAGAATTGACTAACCTCCATACCCAGTGGCAGGCAGTTATTTTGCTTTGCAAAGTCATTAGACTCTGTTCCTGAAGCCTGAAGTCACACTGGTCCTTCACTGTTTGTTCAGCTGATTACAGATCAGAGGTAATGACATTTACATTGCTAATAAACTTTGCTTAAAGTGTGATAACTCTTGGTTTGGTGTATGTTCTTCTACCTGAGGAAAGCTAATTTGACCTCCTACATGAAAGTTTAACTAGAACTAATTATCCGAATAAGAATATTCCCTCACTTGTACAACCACAAATACAAATGCATATTAAATCTAGAAATGTATGAAATTCCCTGATTACTTATTCTGTATGAGAATCAGGACTGAGGTGCAAAACAAATTAAAATATGTGTTGTTAATTTACCCTGACATACAATATTAAATTACCTGACAAATCTGGGCATATTAGGAGAGTATCTCCCAGTTATTATGACTGACATAAGCCTATGTGACAATGACCTCTTATGCTGGGTTTATAGAACCAGACTAATGGAAAAATATGTATTTTGATGGAGATTAAATCCTGGCTAATGTGAAGACAAATTGAAGATCTATTAATTTGGCTTTTCTATATTCCAAATTTCAAGCAGCTAAATCTTGTATTTTTAATGTTTCTTTTATCACAACTATTATCATACATTGACTTTTATTGGCTTAGTGATGTGAGATTGCTCAGGGTGTGAGGTTGCTTGGGATGGCACAAGGCAAATATTAGAAAAAAAATTGACCCATTGTGGGTGTCATGATAAATGAAAGGGAGACCAGTGTTATGGACTGAATACTTGTGTGCCCCCCAAATTCATATGCTGAAACCCTAACCCCCAATGTGATGTATTTGGAGATAGGGCATGTGAGGAGATGATAAATGTTAAATAAGGCTGTAAGGGTGTGGCCCCAATCTGGTAGGGCTGGTGTCCTTATAGGAAGAGGAAGTGATACCAGAGTTCTCTCTTTCCAACATGTGAGGACACAGAGAAGGGGGCCATCTGTAAGCCAGAAGGACAGCCCTCACCAGAAACTAAATTGGCTGGAACCTTGATCTTGGACTTCTCAGTCTCCATAAATGTGAGAAATAAATTTCTTTTAAGCCAAGTGTATGATATTTTGTTATGGCAGCCCAAGCAGACTAATATAACCTGTATCATGTTTGCCTCTCATGTTGCCAATGTCACCCAAATAGCAGGGCCAACTGAGCCCTATCCAGCTGCCAGCTGGGTAGCAGTGTGGTCTGATAAATCACATGAGGGGCTGACAACCTGGAGTCGTGACCCAAAGAATGTGAGAATGTCCTCGGCAAGGTTAGCATGAATGGGATGCAGCATAAACTACTTTCCCTGGAACAAAACTTTCCAAGTTCAGCAGGTTACTGTAGATATCCTCAAGAAAACAAAACAAATGAAAAAAAATGAAAATAGATCAATAAAGTTACAGTCCCACATCTGTAATTATGAATTATTGCTGAAGTTTTGAAACTGAATCCATGCAGTGTAGATAGCAGAAAAATTCTGATTAATAAAATTATAGCTGAGCAAATGAAATAATTTCTGTA
>NW_007726762.1:170638-193150 GCF_000696425.1 Galeopterus variegatus
TTTTTTACCAAAGCACCATTCCTTATAAATTAATATACCAAAGTTTCCCGAGCAAGAAAGGAAACTAGCTTAAGCTGTTAGATACAAAAACAAGTATACTTTAAAAAATTACTTCTGCAGCTTATTTCCTTAGGATGAATATAAATCTTATTTCTTGGAAGTTGTGATTTAATACACAAGGAGATAAACAAGTTTTCAAATGCAAACATAAGCTTCCTAGGAAGGTCTATCCTAAGTCCTGAGTACGTCAAAAGTCGTAGTTGGTAAAATGTTTCTACTTACCTTCTCCTTTCACACTAATTATCTCCCAGATGATTTAATGAGAACATCATTTGGTACACATTTATTCCATGTGAGAACTACTCCAGGTGTTTATGGCAGGTACTGCTGGTTGTCTTACCAATCTCCATGATATCAGAAGTATGAGCTCAGCAAATTGCTTCCCTGCTAAAGAAAACATTTCCCAGGTCTCTGGGGCCACATGACTAGGTTCTGGCCAATGAGATATGAGTGCAAGAGACAACTTCCAGGCCATGCCCTTAGAAAAAAAGGTGTGTTTCCTCTAGATTTCTTCCTTCCAGTAGCCTGGAATTTGGAAGTGGTGGTGAGATGAGCCTGCAAAAAAAACGTATTGTGGACCAGAGGCACCTAAGAAACATGGTGAAGTAGCTTGGATGCCCAGTGAGCCATACTATTCCATACTATTTTTAGGTGAGATAGAAAACAAGGCTCTGTCTTGTGACAGCCACTGTATTCTTGAGCTCTTGTTACAGTAATCTACCCTGTATTTTCATTAATAGAAGAACTGTACATATATTACTACTCTAGTTTTACCAGAAAATTTAGGCTTAGAGAGATTAAAGAACTTCCTCATAATCACATAGGTAGTAAGTGGTAAGGCTTTGATTTTAGTCAAGTGCTTTTTCCATTAGATCTTTTCTAAACTAACAGAGAGAAAATTACTAATTTATAGGAAATTAGTAACTATGCAGCTTTCTAAACCTGTATCTACTAATCTCATAGAATTATAAAAAGGATCCAGTTTCCTTGGATTAGTATCAGTGCTAAAAACCCTTATTTTTCTAATAAAGCGCCTGACAATTGGTTACCAACTCTTCAGGGACCTATTCCTCATAAACTATTTTATTAGGAAAATTATGAAGAAAAGGTAAGCAGATTCTCCTGAACAGTGAAATGGAGGGCTAGTCAGGATGCTCTAACAATTTACAGAATAAGACACTGGAAAATTACAATAACTCAGAAACAGATCAGAGGGTTTTTTTGGTATATATATCTTCTTCCCTAGTATTATCCTTAGGTACTCCTTTAGGTACTTCATGAAGATGTAGCAATGGAACAAACTAGACAAAGTTCTTGCACACATGGAGATTATACTCAAATGTATCTACTGTAGATAATGCCTTACACAAATTAACATAAGTTTTCAAGGTGTGCCAGTAATTTGTATTTTTAAAATATACTTTATAATTTGGAATAATTTTAAATTTATAGATAAATTACAAAGAGAATACAGAGAGTTCTCATATACGCCTCACTTTGTTTTCTTGAATGTTAACATCTTATATTACCATGGTACATTTATCAATATTAAAAAACCAATATTGCTTTTTAAAAATTGACAGATAAAAATTGTATATATTTATGGTGTACAACATGATATTTTGATATATTTATACACTGCACAATGGCTCAATTTAAAAAAAATTAAAAAATAAAGCAATGTTGGTACATTTCTATTAACTAAATTCCAGACTTTATTTGGATTTCACTAGCTTTTTTTCACTAATGTCCTTTTTCTTATTCAGCATTTACTCATCATGCTTCCTTAGTCTCCTGTAGTCTTTGACAGTTTTTCAGTCATTCCTTTTTTTCATCATGACCTGGAAAAGTTTGAGGAGTCCTAGTCATGTATATTGTAAATGTCCCTCAGTTCGAGTTTGTCTAATGTTTTCTTCATGGTTGGACTGGAGTTATGGGTTTTTTGAAAGAATACCACAGAAGTAAAGTGCCTGTTTCATCACATGACACTAAAAGGATAGATGAGAACAATATGACTTATCATTGGTGATGTTAAACCTGATCTTCAAGGATTCCTGGTCCCTTTTACTGGAGAATGGTACTTAGAAACCCTGATCTGGGCATTGGGTGTGCTCATTACTACTGGGATATCATGGTTTCCAGGCTCTACCAATGAGTATTGTGATTTTAAAAATTAAATAATTTTGAGTGTCTGAACTAATGCACTGCATAAGATTTCTATAAGTCTATATTAACATATAGTAAATTTATTTGGAAACACACACACACACAAACTTAGAGGCCATAAAAGAAAATTAGGTTTAGAATGGTAAAATGAATTTTTTAAGTGCTACAACATTTCTGTCCTTTATATTCTAAGATGTAGGTCTTAAGGAATTTACACATGAGCTCACATACTGTAGCATAAATGCTTTGTAAAAGGCTCCTTGAAAGAGAGAGGACATGATCTTCTTCATCCAGTCCTCCAGTCTGCTGCTTGGCACAGAGAAGTGGTGATAGACATTTTGAGTACTAGGGTCACACTTTAGGAATGGTAAAGGTTGAGCTAAAAAGAGCCTGGATTCCTTAATTACTTTGTGGAGCCATCAAACCAACCCTGTATTGCAGACCTTCAGAATTCTTTTCCGTGCAGGGAAAATAAACTGTCTGTTACAGCCAGTAATATTAGGGCTCTGTTTCTGAGTCAAGTGTATTCCTAACTAATATAGTAAGTTTGGAGAAGAGGCAGAAGGAAATAACTTTTATTGAGGACCTACAACATATCAAGCACCTTATATACTTTAGTTCATATAATCATCAAAACAACACTATGCTTATAGTTGAGAAAATTAAAGATTAGTGAGGCTAAGACTTTTGTTTGGGTTTACACAGCTCAGCATTGAAACTAAGCCAGAATTGAAACCAAACCCTGTTTTCTTATGACAGCATGCTAAAGTGTCTTGCATATAATATATAATAGGTACTCAGACCTATGCTGGTTACTAGCAATGGGTTCAAACACATACATTGCTATATCTTACTCAGTAAGAAATACAGAAAAATATCTAAATAAATAAAATGATATTATTTAAATACACAATAAAGTGGAAACATGCATCCATAGTTTGAGTCTTCCTACTTCTCTCTACGATCAGCCCCTCAAACAGTAGTATTGGAAGCAGGGCCTCTTCAGGAGTGAAATCTCAGGACTTATTGCATTCAGTCCACATATAACTATAGGTTTTCTTTCTGGGATAGAATGGGAAACCATTGGAACCATCCATCAAATCATCCATCAATCTATCCACCTAGTTATACATTCATATTTACTGAGCATCTACTATATGCCACACAACCTGTTATTTCTCATGTACACATTGTTGAATAATACACAATCTCTGTTCTCCAAAAGCTTATTAGTCTAGTGGGAGAGATAGAAAAATAAATATGCAATTACAATAGAGCAGTGTTTCTCCACCTCTGAATTAACAACATTTGAACTGGATAATTCTGGGGGCAGGGGAGGCCTCTACCACTAGATGCCAGTAGCACACCAAACCATTGTTACAACCAAAAGTATCTTCACACATTGCCAAATGTTTCCTGGGTACAAAATTATTCTCCTACTACCTCCCACCTCACATGCCCTCCCACCCCGTTAAGAAATATTGTAATAGAGTATAGGTACTATAAAACTATAAAAGATAGGCATCTAACAACAGGAGTCTAGGGTTAGGAAAGTTTTCTGGAGGAGGTAACTCCTTCACAGAGGCCTAAAAAATTCAGTTAAATTCAGCCAGATGAAGTAATTCAAAAGGTTTGTGGAAAAAATGGAATTCATAGATAATACAAATCTTTTAGTAAACTTTTTGAAGACACCTCATATGTGTATGAAGAAGGCCTCTGAGCATGTGCAAAAACTCAGAGTTTATAATGAGTACAACACAGCTGGGGGATTAAAGGTGGTTTAGTATGCATGGAGAGAGGACTTATGCATGAGAGGGAAGTATGTAAAGGTACATGTGCCTACAGAGGAATGCAGGCATCTAATCGTAACAAGATAGGAGATTAATGTTCACAAAAAGGCAAGTCTGGGGAAGAAGGAGCTCAGTTCTGGATCTGTTGAATTGGAGTTGCCTGGGAGACAACCAGGTGTAGACATCCAATAGAAAGTTAGATTTTTGTTTCCGAAGCATAGGGTCACGGCTCAGGCCAAAAGGATGAACACCACCTACTTTAAAAAGCCATACGTGTGGATGAAATGACCCAGGGAGAGTGCAGAGTTTGAAAGAGGAGCTGACGGACCTGACAGTGACAAAGTGGACAGAGGTGAGGGAAAATCAGGACAATCCTGATGTCACAGATGGCAAATGAGGAGAGTTTCATAAATACGGCATAAAGGTCAAGTAAGATGAGCAGTGAGACATATGCGCCAGAGTTGGAAATTAGGAAGACATTGCAGGCCTTTGCCAGGGCCACCTTATTGGTGTGTTCCAGGTGGCAGCCAGCTTACCACGGGCTGGTGTGAATGGGATAGGGTCAAGGAGAGATACTTTTAAGAAATTTGTCAGAAAGTATTAAAATAATATAAAGATAGTGCTCATGGAAGTAACAAATGCCCAGAGTAAAAAAAAAAAAAAAAAAAAAATTAGTGTTAGTTCTGACTTCAGGTTAATTGTGGATACTGCTTATAGGCTGCTCTTGTTTCTGGCTCTCTGAGTCTGCTGGGTAGTTATATTAACCTACCTTATGAAATTTCTGAATGTAAGCAAAAACGGATTTTTTTTTTGCCTTTTCTCAGTGTACCACATGATTTGGGGTGATTTATAGTACCCATTTGCTTGCCTATGGTGTATCTTCCAAATAAAGGATTAACTTTAATACCTGACTCATTCTGTGCTAACATTGTAGAGCTCCCTTTAAAAACAGAATGATTCCAACAGTTTAAAAAGCAAGAATTCAAAACAATAAGCCATTTTACCAAGCTCTAAAAATATTTTTTAAGTGTGTTTATGAAAATCTTTGTTTGAATTGAGAGGATTCAGTACGTGATCTAGAAGCCTTGGAGTAATTGTCTGATGGGAGATGAAAGCAGAAAAGAATGTTAGAGCCCCTCCTCCTCCTTCCTTCCCCTCATTTATTCAGTGATTTTAGAGGAACCACTTCCCTCACTTCTTATAGTTCTTTCCCTTCCACTGCATAGCTACTGCTGTCACCTTCACTGTCTCTCCCATGTGCTTCTGCAATAGTCTCCTATCTGGTTTCCTTGCCTTTAATCTTTGCACCTGCCAAGCCTTTGACATGCTGTGCTTTAGAATGATCATTTTAAAACACATATATGAACAGTATATAAACTCTACTTAGAACCCTGTCATGGCTTCTCTCAAAATCCAGACTCCTTACGTCGTATAAGGTCTTCTGCACTTGTTCCAGCCATCCCTTGCATATTTCATCTTATACTTACATTCCAGCCATAAAGGACCTCTATTAGGTCCTGGAGCTTCATGTTCACTCACTCCTCCCTGCCTGTGCTCTTATACCTTCCATCCCCTGTTCATCTGGAGAATGGCATTCAAACTCAGTTCAAACTTCTTCTCTGCAAAGTTTCTGCAAATCTCCTTTCCCCTCACCTGAACCCAGATAGGGCTGACCATTCATCTTTTGGTGCCTCCAATGTACCTTACATAAGTTTCTGTAATAGTCTTGAAACTACTTTCTTGCACGCATTGGCATTTACAGATGTTTTTTCTATGAAATTCTCCATTCCTTGAAGACAAGGGCTGCTTTTTATATTTTTATGCCTCACTAAAACATGACAGAGAGGAGCTCAGTAAATATCTGCCAATTCATATGTGCTTGGCATGTATCAGGAGCCCAGCAAATATCTGTTGAATCAATCTAATCCATGCCTCTATTATTACCAATAAAGAAACAGGCCCAGAGAAGTTAAATGACATGCCTAAGGTCACCCATCTGATGAGTGGCGGTGTGAGGAATAGAAGCTTTAGATGTTGCTTGACTTTAAACTAGAGCTCTTAGTGCTTTAGTGCTATCTATGTGATAGAAGGGCACCTAGCGCCCAGCTCTGTAGGATGCTAACTTGGTTCAACAAAGTTTTAACATTAAATATTTAAGTAAATATTTGATGAGGAACGATTACTCCTTTTTGGCTGAGTAAAAATAGGCTGGATCATTTTAAAATAATGTATTATTTGATTTCATTTTCACCTTCCTCCCTCCTTCCTACCCCTTCTACCTGGTTGACCTCACCAATTAGCATTTACATAGGTATTCTCAAAGGAGTTCAAAATCTCTAAGTATGTACCAGCTGAAAACAAACTAATGTGTTAATGCATTCTTGTTAGCAGAAGAAAAACCTGTCTCAGATTAAGAACCTACTCTATTTTATACTAAATAATCAATAATAGGCTAAAATTGTTTTAGTGTGTTTGTCTTCACTCTTTAAAGATAAGAATAAAAAAGAGAGTAATAAACTCTAAGGCTTTCCTGGAATTGTGTGACCTAGTTGCCTTATATGAAGAGACTGTATCTTTGTATTACATTACAATTTTTTTTAAATGACCACGAAGATAACTAGCTAGTCCTTTTCATTCATGACCGCAAATAAAACAGAACACTTAACTGGTGAATATGTTTTATTTGGGATGTTTCAACAGTTCTTAGTATATAACATTAATATGAAAAAGCCCTAAAGAGCCCATTAAGGCTCTGCACAACAAACTGCATTTTAATAATGCAGAGACTATGTGAGATGAAAGTCAATTTCTGCTGTGTAGGTAACATAAACAAAAGTCTAACTTCACCAAAGAGCTGAAGCTTATAAGTAAAAGAGTTTTAAAATGTACATGTTCTACAGATGGCAGAACTTAACATCAGCCCCAAAAGCACGGAGAAAAGAAAAGATTTAAAAATTCCCTCTAAGCCCACGCTTCTTTCATGTCTTCTGCTCAGAAGAGGATCAAGGGTACTAATGAATATTCAACTTCTATTTTCTTCTAATAATAAATCTCATTTTTAAATCTATGAAGTGAAACCAACTTGCCCTATGTTTAGAACCTCAAAAGATAAAGTGGTCTTTCAAATTCCTTTAGGAGTTGGTGCTTGAATACAAAAAGACATAACATACTGAGGAAAGGTGAAAAGCTGAGTGCCACTTTGTCAATGCCAGATTCTAACCTCCAGTGGAAAGTAAAACATTTTGCGGGCCCTTCTCTCTGGATCAGCAAAACTTTGGATATAAAGAAATCTTGTTCTGCTTGGGCAAATTTTTATTTCAAAGAGGGGGAATGAATAGGGAAGATTATTTTTCTCATCTTTATATTGAACATCCTACAAGTTAAGACCCAGTCCGGCCATTCCTCACGCAAGCAGGGAGGTAGGGGGTGGCATTTGAGTTCTGTCATACTTACCCACTACGACTGCTAAAATCATTTTCCAACTTAGCCTCTTTCTCCTGGGATGGAGCCTGAGGCCATGAAAACCACTCATTCATCACATGCCACACCAGAGTGATCCTCTGAGAAGACATCCTGGGCTGGCATAATTTGCTTGACAGCCCTGAGGTCAACCTGCCTAGTGACTGTAGACTTTTTTTTCTTTCCCATCTTCAAATATTACAATGCACCGTCCTTTGTGTACATGGATGATGTTCCTGACCCACCATCAATGGTGGTAAATCTGAAAAGAAAGATGTGGTGATAAAGTACGTCTGAGCTTGAGGGCTATACACAGAAGGAAAATGTCACAAAATGACAAGAACTCTTGCA
The DNA here is from genome assembly GCF_000696425.1 of Galeopterus variegatus. Classification (NCBI taxonomy): domain Eukaryota; kingdom Metazoa; phylum Chordata; class Mammalia; order Dermoptera; family Cynocephalidae; genus Galeopterus; species Galeopterus variegatus. The sequence goes on from NW_007726762.1 coordinate 178,465, forward strand.
GAAATCTGCCCGCCACCGTAGATGGAGCTTTGCATTAGTCTGCATCTTAGGATTTCAGAAACTGGATCCCACCTGAACCCACACCTCTGGCCTCTCTGGAATTCTTCACACTTTGGTTTTAGTTTTCAGGCCAATTTCTAATATCTGGAACAATTTTGTATGTTGACTGGTACCCCATATATTTACAATGACAAAGAAGCATTAAATAGTAATCATACTCAAGCACCTTGGGGAAAATTGAGGAAAGCATGTCAGCTTTAATTTTGAATTTTCTTGTTATTTGTCAGTTTGCCTCTCAGACTTAATACCAGGAGGGGATAAAAATCATCATTACTCTCTAGCTGCTCCATGGCATACATGAAACGAATAGGGGACTTAACTCTGGTCTAACTGGCTTAATTTCTGCCTGTATCAGCAGAGAGCCAGGAACTGAATGATCCAGCTTCCTGTCCATTTTCCCATCAAATCCAAACCAGGTAGGGCTGCCCAGACACACACATTCTATAGAGAAAGGAGAACACCAAAGAAGAGAACAAAAGGCGGGGAAAAGGGAGAGCATGAATTTATTTTTAAAGTGGGCCAGCTGGGAAGCATTGTGAGCATTTCTTTAAGCCACAACTCTTCCCTGTTTCCCAGAGAGGGGGAGAGAAATGGCAGTTCTCTCTCCAGTAAAAGCCCAGGTAACATGGCTATTTCCTATTTGTATATACCATTGACACCGAACCTAATATGTGAATATCTTGCCAGATGGTTCTAGAATTTAGAAATAATTAACCAAGGCTATTCTACCTCACTAGCTCCATGGTTAGCAGGAAGAATGTCAATGAGACATCGTCAGTTTAATTAGCAGAATACAAGCAAGTTTGTGAAACTATCCCACCTTGGTAATAGAAACAGCATCTTATGGAAAGCTATGCAATGAGCCAATTTGAAAATAGGATGTTATTGTGATGTGAATAATTATTGCTAGTCTGAAACCTATTGTTGATCTGCTGATTTTTCTTTTGTGAGGCAGATCTAACTACAGACAGATATCCAATTTGGTATTCATTAAACTGTCACCACAGGACAAAAATTATAATGGGAAAAAACTTAGAATGGTATAGTGGAAAGTACATATTTAACAAGGCCTGGGTTAACATCCCTGCTACTATGTAGGGTCTGTGTGTAACCCCGGAGAAGTCACCTAGCCTCTCTGATCCTCTGCTGCCACCTCCTGTAATGGGGAAACCATTATCTACATCAGTGGATGATGCCCACTTTATAGGGTTATCAGGACTGAGCAAGAAGGGGCTTTACTCTCAGACCCTAGAGCCAGACCACTGGGATTTGAACTCATATTCCACAACTTCTGAGACCTTAGGCAAGTAAGTGAACCTCTTTGTGTCTCACACCTCTCTTTTGTAAGAAGGGGATTATGTTAGAATTTGTTTCATAGGATTACATGAGAATGTAATGAGTACATGTGGTTTATGCCCAGTACCTAGCACCTGGTACTTTTACCTGTGCCGTTTTACCTATTTTATTTGTGACTGTTGTTACCATTATTTTACCGTCCAGAATATGGTAGTGTTCAATAAATACCGGTTTTATTTTTCCCTTTTATATTTCCTTTCTGCTCCCATTCTGAGAATTTAACATATTTAGTGCTACATAAATATTATTTGATCATTTCAGCTTTTCCTTTTAGATAAATGTTTTACCTGACTCATATTTACTTATGGTGACTGGGGTAGCAACAGTCCTAGAAAGTTAAGGTTTAATGAGACCTCAGAGATTTTCTAATTATCCACTACTTATTACAAAGATAAAGTATCTAAGTCCCAGAGTAGCTCATTCCCTCCAAGAAACTGTACACACACACACATACGCACATTCAAACTCTAGAAAATTTCTTTGAAATCATGGGAAATTCTTTTATGCTATTATTTTTTATTCTTTCCATTGTACATTTTCTATTCATTCCACAGAATTAAAAATGTTCCCTCAGTCCTTTCTATAATATCTGTATAGTGTGGTTTCAAAATAAAAATTTTTTAGCTTCCCAGTGGTTCTTGGACTAAGGAATAATGGGAGTACTTTAATTAGAACATGTTTTACTTTGAGTAGACTATATACTTTTTTGACTAGGAAAAATATAGACAGCAATTAAAGAGCTCAGGGGATGACTCCCAAGCACACAGTCAGAACCCAGTGGGAGGCAGGGATTGGCCTGGTTAATACTGCTTCTCTTAAAAGACTTTGTATAAGACTCATCCCTAAAACGGGATACTCTGCTAGTGAAACTTTAACTTTAACTTAATCTCTTCTATGCAGGGCTAATTTAAAAGCACCTCAAGGCTTTTCTACCAAATGGTGACCTCAGCACCTGATGAGACTTTAGGGTGGAGAACAAAGCAACTGGCTCTTCTCTCTCTGCTTTAGCTTATTTTTTGCTGCTTACTTAAAGACCTGGTTCTTTTTTGAGGGTTCACATAGATTCTTTTTTCTTCATAAATTGGATATGATGGAATTTGTGGGTTGTCCTCATGAATAGATAAACTGAGGCTCAGGCAGAGACTGATTTATGAATGTCAGAGTTGTGGGCTGAATCTCATCTCCCTCCAGGGTCCATTCCACAAGGCCACTTGGACCCCAGGGTTTCTTCTGCTCCAGTGACTCCAAGTATCAGCTAATGTTCTTTTTCCTTAGTGGAAAACAGGTCCAGAGCCTGCCCTATAGTCCATAATGAAAAAATGTAGTGGTGTTAGCAGCAAAATAATTAGGTATCTTGTGATTACAAATTGGGCAGGAGCAATATCTTTTCAAAAATTAAACTACTGAAACCTGTGGATATTCCATTTGTGAAAAATAAACACTTATAAATCCCTTTAAAAGTAAGACAGATCTCAAGACCACAGACTCTCTCTTTCCCTTTCTCTGCTCTTCCTTCTTTTTTCATTATCTTTTATAAAACATGTCCATCTCTCATCAGTGGTGCAGTTGAGAGCTCTTTACACCCTCTTTCTCTGGTCGTCCGCACAGGCAAACATTAGTCTACTTGGAAAAATAATTTGTTTCTTTAAATAACTTAATGGCCATTTTTATTAACTCATAAGTATAGCACTGGTCATTGTAATTTAATAGTCTCAGTAAGCTGGATGGCTAAAACACACAAGTTGGTCATAATCACAACACAGGCTCTACATTTTTCATAAAATGCTTCCCTTTGGCAATAAGTACACCTCATTGAAAAAAAAAAACTGAGAATGAAAGCATGACATTGTGATTAATCTCATGTTATCTTTACCATAGTAGAACCCCACAGCAAATTCCACCCTATAAAAGTGGTAATATTTAGTGAATGGGAAAAAAATACTGAAGAAAAATGTACTGTAAGATCTTTTGACAATATTTTTTACAGAAAAGAATATACTATAAAAACCTCTTTGGAATTATGTTCTGTTATCTCATGGTCCAGCTGGGATTGTTGCATTATGTTAACTATTAACAAGGTAAAAAAATTAAACTGAAAGTATGGTGGCTTTAATTGAAAGCTGTATGTCTAAACTGCTTATTGGAAGGTTTTTGGCAACTCTAATTATCAAATACTTTACTCCTCTGTGTCTTTTTTTTACTGATAGCAGGCCTTAATGGTTTCTCAGAAATCCCAACAACCTTATTTTAAACACATCATAAGTGAACACTGTGAATTTTCATATGCGAATACTGTCTGTTAAAACTTACTTGGGGACTCTAAAACCTAGGCTTGTTGCAGTGAGCTTTATTTATTCAACCCATCATAAAAAGTTACTGTTTGAAGGAAAACAAAGGAAATAACTTGTCTAGGACTCAGTTAATCACCAAAATATCAATATCACCTTCAATTATGGTAAAAATGAATTACTTGCTATCAGTGGGAAGAAAAACCTGATTTGAAGCAAGAAACACTTTACTTTTTAAAACTATAATTAATACAGAAACATAAAAGAAAATAGCATTCCGAAATTATAGATGGAAAAAATATTTAAATATTTGAAAAAAATACTACTCTATTAATTTGTATTTTGTTTGCTGAACATTTCAAATATTTTACATTTAAATACCTTTTCTTTACCAAAAATTATTAGCAGCAATAGTATCCTTGAGAAAATTTATTTTTTTAAAAGCCATGGTGAATATATTTGATTAAGTTTCCATTTATATTTTCTGAAATACAATTTCAAGTAAGAATTTTGATTAGGATTATTTTTCTTAAATTATTGAATGGAAAATATCCTCTCATTCACACAATGAGAGGATATAAATGTACGAGAATTTTGGGTAGTTCAATTTTTATGCATATATCCAAAAACAATTGCTTAAATTGAAAACACCCACAAAAGATAACATAGTTCTGAAGAGTGCACCGAGATTCAAGTGTCAGGAAAGGCAATTCTGTCCTTGTGGTTATTAACAAGAGACTCACTTAACCTGTTCTAACGAAATGTCAACTGCTATCAACATTTTTAGAGAAAATTCCTACATTTTTCTACACCATCTTTTTACTCATTAAAATTCTAATTAGGTTGACCATGTAATTTATCATCCAAACCAGGACAGTTTAGGGAATGGAAAGGTATGCTATGAATAGGCATAGACTGGGAAGTTCCCAAGCAAACCGAGTTAAGTAGTCACGTTATTTATGGCCATCTTCCTTCATAATCTTTCTGCTGTCATTAAGTTAAAAGAGCACACATGTGGTAGTCATCGTCTCCAAATTACAATATCTACTTCAAGGACATGTAAGTAATGATGGCAAAGGGGGTGGGGGAAGGAAAAACAACCAAGCAGGCTTCTTTCAATCTTAAAAAAAAAGAGGCAAAAAGGAAGAGAAGACCAAAAATAAAATAAAATCAGAGAGGAAAAAAGTTTAAAAAATTCACTCCACTTTCCCAATTATTTGCTTTGAGCTCGCTTTTGCTTTTCTTTTAGCTGTTAGCCTATTAGTATAGATTAGTAATTTAATGTAGTGCATTATACTATAATTAGTAATATAATTAGTATATAATTAGTATAGATTTGTTTAGATTAATAATTTATTATTGTTATTAAGCAGCTCTAACTTTAGCTTAATTTGGCAGTCACACAAATAAATCTCATTAAATATTAGAATAAGCAGTGCTTAATTCCATCAAGTTTCATTAATAAACTATACATAAAGCTATTGCAAAGGATCCAGTGCTCTCCAATGGCAGCTATGCTAATTTAGTCATCATCAGCTTATCATCATATACTTTATAATACCTACTTTTTGGCGTATGTTACATCAAGGAAGAGACTGTTCACCACTACTGATTTCTAGTCTTCTTTGTGGCTGCCTATATCTAAGCCCCAGTGTTCTTGGGGTAAGTCACAGAAAATAATACTCTAACCAATGACTTGAGCCAACGAATGGCACTTGGCCTAAGGTTGACTCAGTTACTAAAACTACTGTCACTGTTCTAAGCCCATTGTAAGCTGATGTTATTTTTGACATTAGTATTTTTGAAGCTAGTTCAGATAAAGAGGAGGTTCAATGCCAAAAAATGCTTGTAAGTAGGACTCTCATCTCAGGGTGACAATATCTTATACAAATGACACACAGCCATTGTCACAGGTGATATAAGTGAACTCTTATTTTAAGTCAGAAATGAGTAGAAGACTTTGCAGATCTATGAAAATATGATAAAACAAATTTTATATATGCATAAAATAAATGCCAATAAAAACAGTCTGATTTTTATTTTCATTTAGTTTAATATTACTCGAGAACTTATTCTGAAAAAAATGAAAACCGTCATTTAAAAAAAATTTAATAAAACCTGAAATTAGAAAGATTCAAAGGAAAAACCATCCTTTAGGTATCTGGTCTTTTTATTACTATCCCCAAAATGGAGAATTTGGCTTTCCCAAATGAAATGGCTTTCCTAAGCCTTCTTAATTTAAATCATTATGTCCCCATGAAGGATACCGTGGGTTGTCCAATAACTATGCCCATTTTCTTCTAATATTCCTCCTGGAAAGCTTAGAAACTACATTTCCTGTATGCTCTTGATGGTAGGGTTCCAGATATGATTTAGATTCCACCAATTAGGAATGTTAAATTAGGTCACATGGGCAGAGACTTGGGGTGTAGGGCGTTTATGCTTCCTAATTGTGGCAGCAACAATAGCTCCTTTAGCAGCCCAGTTCTATGGTAAGGCTTTAAAAGTCATATCTAGAAACTCAAGCTAAAGGTTACTTGTTTTTCAGCCATCCCAAATATTCTAATAAATCCTTTATTATATACTTTATATAATGTCATTTAATATATTTTAATAAGTCCCTTTCCCCCTTCTCATTGAATTAGCTAGTGTGAATTTGTTCTCTGCAGTTGAACCCTGACCAATAAAGTATCCCCTAGCGTGGGAACAAAAAATTACTAGTTTCCTTATTTAAAATTAAAAAAAAAAAAATAGTGAGCATAAATTTTTTCCAAGAGAGTTTTAGTTTCCCACCTTGACTTATCACTTATCTTTCTCCAATATTTTAGCAAATTTGTAGAATACCATACAACTCCCTCTCCTACTTCCATATACCTTCTTTTGCAGCTCTTAAAGAAAAAAAAAAATGATTCAAGTTGATATGTTATAGAATGTTGACTTGGCCATTCTTGCAACCCCCCACTCCTACCCCAGAATGTGGGAATGTGGACCTAAAGCATGTTTTAAAAACTTGAATATAGGCCATTCCATTTCCCTGTACCTGAAGACTTAATTATGTTCTGATGTGAAAAAAGCTGGAGTGGGGAAAACAAAATTTCCCCAAATTTACTTTTTCTTAAGAAGGACTGCAAGGCTCAGGTTGATATATGGAGTTTCTATGTAGGATAAACAATTAAATGAAAGACGTTAATGATTATGCAAGAAAGGTAAGAGATTGAAGATTCCTTTGCACAATGATGGCTCTGAAGAGACTTGAAATCTACTTTTTTACATGAACACTGAGAAGGGTTTGAAGTAGAAAATAATGGCAAGTTCCTGGATCCAGGAATATATGCATTCATAACTTAATAGAAACCATCTAGAGAATCAGTATTTAAAAACCTCTTTCCAGAGCAAGCATTTTGTAAACAGTTTAGGAGTAGGTGCATGTAAAAATCTCAAGGAACTAGTTTGTCCTTTCTTCTAAGTTGTATGAACTAAATTCCTCAGAATCTTTTACTGGATCTATTTATTAATATCTGTACTAGTTTTCTATTACTGTATAACAAATTATCAAAATATTGCTGGTTTACAGCAGCTAGTTACTTATTACCTCACAGTTCTGTAGGTCAGAAGTCTGAGTGGGCTTGACTGGATTCTTTGCTTAGGATCTCATCAGGCCAAAATCAAGGTGCTGAACAGGCTGGACTCTTATACTGAGGCTCTTAGTTCTGCTCTCTGGAATCTCAATTCTGCTTTCTGAGTCATCCTTCCTTTTTCACAAACAGTAGTGTATGTTTGAAGCTGAGTAGTTTTACCAGCCTGATTTCTGCTAGTATAATTTTGGGGTCTAACAGCCTCCTTTCACTTTGTACTCTCTCTCTGTTCCTTTCAGTCCAAGCTGGCAGTGTTTCTGCTGATATAATTTTCTCAAGAAACCTGTGGATCTCTTGTGGATGACACAGAGATGCTGTCCATTAGATAGAGGCCATGTCCACAAATCTTTTAGAGATAACCCTTTATCTTTGGATCCTGTTGAGATGGTTGAGGGTAAAACTCTTAAGATTCATGGAAGCCCTCTAATTTAAGACAATTTATGAGACGCTACCTTAATGTCCTATGGCCAAACACACTCTAATCATTTTATCTTTCAAAGGTTTCAGTAAAGAATTGTACAACCATATCCTTGGCTTCCCCCCTCTTCCCCCATTCTACACACTCAGAAGCAATCTCTTAATTTTAGCATCTTTTGTTATCAAAATAGGCTGAGAATGGCCCAAATAATCAAGCCCTAGTTCCTTTTTGTTTAATAATTTAACTCAATTTATCTCTCTCCTCTCACATTTAACTCTAAGCAGCAAGAAGAAACAAACTACACTTTCAACATTTTGCTTGAAAATCTCCTTAGCTAGATATTCGTTAATCTTTCACAAGTTCTGTTTTCCACATAACCGAAAGAGAAAATTCCTCTAAGCTTTTTGCCACTATATAACAAGGATCTCCATTCTTTTAATTCCCAATATATGTTCCTCACTTCCTGCTGAGCCCCCACCACAGTGTCTTTAATGTCCATATTTCTACTAAGTCTGTTTTCAAGGCAATCTAGGATTTTTCTATCATGTACTCAAAATTCTTACAGCCACTTCCTGATTCCAGAGCCACTCCTACATTTTTAGTCATTTGTTATGGCAGTACACCAACCCCCGCTACCTAATCTATCTCTTCAGAAAAGTCCTACTTCCCTTGCTTGTTGTTGTTTTAATAGTCACATATTTAGTTTTTATATTTGTATGGTGGGTTTTGTGCACCATCTTATCTTAAAAGGTACAGCAACACTTTAATACAGCTCAGTAATAACCAAAGTCTATGATGTGTATATTACTTTAACTACTTTTACAGATAAAATATACTACATTGCTACTTAAGTTTGGATGTGTGCGTAACTTATTATGATGTCAATAACTGCATATGCAAAGTCAATCTGTATCCTTCATGGTTATCTCCCAAAAGTTAGTAGCTTCACTCTTGCAATTATGCTTCCATTAGTTCTTCATGTTCCTTCCATCCATCTTTCCTGTAGTTACCCCATGTATTAGTTCATTTCTGTTGCTAATAATGGAATATCTGAAATGGAATGATTTATAAAGAAGTGAAATTTATTTTTTACTGTCTAGAGGCTGGAAAGTCCAAAGACCAGGCAACACATCTGGTGAGGTCCTTTTTCTTGGTGGTGATTTTCCACAGCAACACAGGGTATCACATGGGGAGAATGAGCCAAAAAAGAGAGTGTTAATCTCCTCACTTGCTCTCCTTTTAAAGCCATCAGAACCATGCCCATTACTCCATGAATAGATTAATCCATTTGCAAGGGCACAGTCCTCACGATCTAATTACATATTAAATGCCCCACCTTTCAAATACCAAAACTGGATTTCCCACCCACTTAACAGCTGAAATGGAGATTAAGTTTCATTGAGTTTTAGAGGGACATTCAATCCACAGAATTCCATCCCTGGTGCTCCAAAATTCATGTTCTTCATGCTACAAAAACACTCATTCCATCCCCAAAGTTTTAACTTGCTTTAACTCAAAGTCCAAAGTTCCATCTTTGAAGTTAAAACAAGTTATTTACTTCTAAGATACAGTGGTGGGACAAGCATAGGGTACATTTTCCTGTTCAATTACGGGAAAATAGGCCAAAAGAAAGAAGCAACCTGTCCTAAGCAAGTTCAAAACCCAGCAGGGCAGGCATTAAATGTGTAGAATAATTAAATAATTAAATTAAAGCTGTAGAATAACATCTAGTATTCTCTGTACACTGGCGTGGGAGATGGACCTCCAAGTCCTTGGGCAACCCTGCTCCTATGGCTTTCCTGGGCTCAGCCCATGCTTAAGCTCTCCCAAGCTGGCATTACACTCTGGCAGCGCTACAATTCAGGGGTTTCTGTGGCTGTCTCACTTTCATGGCTCCATTGGGCCATGTTTCAGCTCAGCATTCCTCTAGTGAAAGCTCTCTGTGGTGACTCCACCCTGCAACAGATCTCCTCCTGAGCTCCCAGGATTTTCCATACATCCTTTGGAATCTGAGTGCGATGCTTCCACAAGCTCCTGCATTCTGTGAGGCTGTAGACTTAACAACTTGTGGATGCTGCCAAGATTTCCAGCTTGTATATTCCAAAGCAGAAGGTCCAGCTGCACCTGGGACCATTTTTACCTATAGCTGGGGTAGCTGAGGAGTGCTGCAATGGAATTCTGGGAGCAACACACCAAGGTGGCCTTGGGCAGCAGGCTTGTGTAATATGCCTTCGGCACATTTCCTGAAGCCATTCTGTCTTCCTGTGCCTCTGGGTCTGTGATGGGAGGAGCAGCCTTGAAAATCTCTGAAGCCTTATCGGTCTTTTTTCCATTCTCTTGATAAACCCTTCCTTCTGTACTAGTCTCCTTAGCAAAGTGTAGTTTGGCTACAATCCTGGTTTCCTTTCCCAAAGACATCTTTTCACTCTTTATGTGGCCAGGCTGAGAGTTTTCTTTTTTTTTTTCACCCTCTGCTTCACTTTTAATTATAAATTTCAGCTTTATGTCATGCCTTTTCTGCCATAACTCAGTGTAGGCTGTTACAGGTATCCATGCAGCTGAATGCTTTGCTGCTTATAAATTTCTTCTGCCAAATACTTTCATTCATAACTTTAAAGTTACATATTCCAGAAAGTCTTTCGGTATGAACAGAAGGCAGCCAAGTTCTTTGTGACTCTATAACAAGGGTGATTCTTGCTGCAATTTCCAGTAAGCTATTTCTCATTTCCATCTGAGATCTCCTCAAAATGGCCTTTACTGTCCATATTTCTACCAACATTCTGGTCACCACCATTTATCAAGTCTCTAAGACATTCCAAACATTCCCTGGTCTTCTTGTCCTCTAAACCCTCACCAGAATCTAGGCTTTCTCTTGTTTGATCCTCCAAATTCTTCTAGCATGTGCCTATCACCCAGTTCCAAAGCCATTTCTACTTTTCCAGGCATTCTTTATTAGCAACACCCCACTTTTGACACCAATTTTCTGTATTAGTTCTCTTGCTTATAAAAGAATACTTGAAACTGAATGATTTATACAGAAATGAAATTTATTTCTTACAGTTTGGAGGCTGGAAAGTCCAAAGTCCAGGCAACACATCTGCTGAGGGCCTTTCTCTTGGTGGTGACTCTCTGCATGAATGCAGGGTGTCACATGGGGAGAATGGGCTGAGAAAGAGAGAGCTAACCTCCTCACTTGCTCTCCTTTTAAAGCCATCAGAATCATGCCCATTACTCCATGAATAGACCAATCCACTCACAAGGGCACAATCCTCACAATCTAATCACCTGTTAAATGCTCCATCTTTCAATACCAAAATTGGATTTCCCACCCTCTTAACAGCTGAAATGGAGATTAAGTTTCAATGAGTTTTGGGGGGACACTCAATCAACAGCACTCCATCTGAGCTTATCACATAACTTATGCATAGACATCTTTGTGCCAATCATTCATGGGTCCTATATCCTATACCATCCTAATACCATCTATTTTGTATTTTAATTTGACTTGGGAACATTAGAATTTTTCATGAGATAGATATGAAGAGTGATAATATTATTGCTCTATAGGTCTTAGGTCTTTTTATTTCTTGGTTTGATTTTCAAATGCTAAGTCAAAGAGTCTCAATGCAATAAATTCACCACACACAGAATTCTCTGAAAAGATTAATTTAACTTTCCACAATATGAAGAAATAAAAATCATCTTCACTAGAGCTCAAGATTTAAAAATCTCAGTTCAAAGAAAGAATCTTGAAAAAATTCTAAGTTAGCAAAAAGAAAGATTTATAATATAGTTGCCATGGTAACTGCAGTATACCCTGATGCAACCTAGTACATTGTATTAGACTCTTTGGGGGAAAATATATTGAACAAATACAAAGTTTTGAGAACTCAAAAATATTACTAGTAAATTTTGAAATGCTTTCAAAAAGATATCTAAAAATATAGCCAAACCTAAAATCCACTAAAATAAGCTTGTTTTCTTGATATACCTGAGACTACTCCTCTGCCTTCTCTGCCATGTTTATTTGTGAAGCCCTAGTTCATGTGCTTTGTAGTCTGCATCCTACTCCACTGTGATGACAGATACCACCTGGGGTGGGGTATAAACTGGGTTTTTTTCATGATTGATGCTAATAGTTATATTCTGGAGCTCATCACAGAGTTTCCCTTGTTCTATATTCTCCATCATAGCATGGTTTTAATGTCATTTAGTCTCAAGTGTCCAAAATATGTCAGAAACTTTTTTTCAATGAGTAAATGATATGATATATTTGAATATATCAAAGGTAAAGTCCATTTACAATATACATAACCTGTAATATTCTAGTGTGTGTTTATTAAAAAACAAAACCTGATATGTATGGGGTGAGTGCAGATGTACACATGATGCATCAAAAGCATGAATAATGTATTATCCATTATCACAGCTTGAATTTGTATTCTAGAAATACTATAAAACTGTATAAGAAAACTTCATGGAATTAAGGCTGTTTTTGCATAAAACTTTCCAACATATTTTTTTTTTTTTTGTCTTTTTCGTGACTGGTAAGGAGATCGTAACCCTTAGCTTGGTGTTGCCCACACCGCGCTCAACCAGTGAGCACACTGGCCATTCCTATATAGGATCTGGCAGGAGCGTCGCTGTGCTCCCAGCACCGCACTCTCCCGAGTGCGCCACAGGCTCAGCCCAACTTTCCAACATTTTGACGTCTTCTAATACCTAGATGTTTAGCACTCTAAAAAATTAGCCTTAAAATTAGTGTTCATCCTTCAAAGAAGAGTTTACTAATTCTTATTGTATAGAAAACTTACTTTAAAAATAAAAATCGTCTGTTGTAATCATTCTTTTAGTAAATTTGTGGGACATTTTGTTATAACTAATAGATTTTTATATTAAATACTTAGATGTTTACAATGAAAAGAAGAAAATAATCCCTAACTGAAGATACATATTGTGAAGAATTCCACAACATGTAAGAAATCATGGTTTAATCTAAATATTGGGAAGGAATCACGGTTCAATCCATACATATAAACCACATTATTTGACATAAGGTAGAAAATAAACAAAGAAAAGAATGTTTGAATAATTGTATTATTAAACACTGTGTGTGTGTGTGTGTGTTCTGACAGATAACAGAACACCTTTGAAGGAATGGATATGTATTTAGACTTTTCCAAGTAAGAGATCGCGTGTAAATTTTTCAACAGACTGCCTCACTGTTTTTCATACTTATATCTTCTACTAAGCTCTTGAGTAATCTAATTACTGGTACACTTGCTTGTGTTTCAAAAAAACTCCATTTTCTGGATTTAAGGGAAAGCTAGGGACTTGCTGAAAATTATGCTGTTTGAGTTTCAGAATCAGAAGATCAGACCCAGATCTTCTGATTCCAAAAACCAAGGGTTTATACAACTTATAATTTTATAACTTATTGTCAAGTACATGTTTATAAAAAGTATTTAAAATAAAGAAAATTAATAGAAACAAAGTGAGAACTCCTGATAAACTTATGCTACACACTGTCATATTAAAGAAAGAACAGTCAAATGTTTAGTTTTAATTAATTGCCAAAATCTCTCAGTCATAGCCAAATTAATGGGAGAAAACTTAAGAGAAACACTTTAATCTTCCTTACTAAATATTTCCCCCAAATAATTTAAAAATAGAAATATTTGCATAGTTTTATGTGGAACTATTTTCTCCCTGAACTTTTCATCTGTTAAAATATATCCATTAAAAGAGAGTCTATGTTATTTAAATGTTATGGAATTGCATATCGCTACAATGTTTTTCCCAAAGTGGGAACCCAATAAATACTCTGTATGACAAAAGCAGATCATGGGCATTTCTTTTTTCTTTTTCTTTTTTTTTTTGTCTTTTTTGTCTTTTTTCGTGTCCGGCAACGGATCATGACCCTCAGTGTCGCGCCCGTACCGGACCGGGGACCGGCAACGGGATCGCAGCCCTCGGGGTCGCTCCCGCGCCTTGCTCAGCCAGTGAGCAGGAACCGGTCCGAATGTGGGATCCGAACCCTTGGGCGGGAGTGCCGCCGCACTTCCCAAGCAGCGCACTTATCCAGTGCGCCACCGGGCCGGCCCATGGGCATTTCTTAAACCACTAACAACTGTACCAGTAGTGACAAGATCAAACAAGGGATTGTGTAGAAGAGAAGAGGGAGAGCAAAGCAGTCTCTTGGAAATTCAAATACCATTCTGAAGACTAGTGGTAGCTAGGTTTTCAGGCTAAGTAAAAAACAGAACATGGGAGTATGTGATGGTGATTCAGGAAGAAATTCCTTCCCCGGTGATGGGTAAAACCACTCTCCCAGCCTACTGGACTGTGAGGCAAAGTTTCTGGTTCTGGGTTGCTCTGTCCAGGGAGATTTCTCATGGTGCATGGACTGTATTGACCACTTTGAACATGCCACTATGAATATGAAAAACAAGGGAGGCATCAAGAACTGCATTTACTAATCTATATCTTGATCTCACACTTGTTGTGCTGCCTGTTTGTTGGTTTATTAGTAACCCTAAGTGAAAACAACTCTAAATAGAGTCTGAGACTTCATTTGTGCCAATCTTCCAGGTCTGACCAGATTTAGTGGTCCAGCTTAGTGTAAGGACAACCATCATTGTTCAGTGAATGTCTACATACATAAGGGTTATATAATAACAGATCTAATTTGAATTCTGACAATGGACTCAATAAATAAACTAACTCCAGCATATTCAGAACTAAAGATAACACTCAAAAACAATGTGAAAATTTTAAAAATTATCATTTCAATGGGCAATTGAAGAAGGAGGTTTAGCATTTTGACAGAAAAACTACAAACATACATTGGATGCTGACAAGTTTGACAATAAAGTGAATTACTTCTGCAGGCAAGCCAACCAGAGGAGCTCTAATAATATTTCTAGCCA
>NW_007726762.1:193255-199328 GCF_000696425.1 Galeopterus variegatus
AATCTTCCAGGTCTGACCAGATTTAGTGGTCCAGCTTAGTGTAAGGACAACCATCATTGTTCAGTGAATGTCTACATACATAAGGGTTATATAATAACAGATCTAATTTGAATTCTGACAATGGACTCAATAAATAAACTAACTCCAGCATATTCAGAACTAAAGATAACACTCAAAAACAATGTGAAAATTTTAAAAATTATCATTTCAATGGGCAGTTAAAGAAGTAGGTTTAGCATTTTGACAGAAAAACTACAAACATACATTGGATGCTGACAAGTTTGACAATAAAGTGAATTACTTCTGCAGGCAAGCCAACCAGAGGAGCTCTAATAATATTTCTAGCCAAAGGAGCATTGCATAGCTTCCTAAGGTAGTAACTCCAAATGAGAAAATACTTATCTAAATATGTTAGTCTGGATAAGTTATCATGTACCCATTTCTATATCTTTTGGGTCAGATAATTTATCTCTCAAATCTCTGCACAGGTAGACTCTGTTGTTTTGAAAGAATAATTGATGTAACTCCTTATTGCTGGTTCTACAGAGGGGCATAACTATTTAAGTTGCTTAACAGAATTAAAGTAACTGTCTTGCCTTTCTTGTTTTGTATGATGTCATTTGTTTACACATTAGTTTTAACTACTACATTGTGAGTTCTTTGAAGGCAAGAATCAATTCGGTATTATTTGTTTTTCTTCCTCTATTACAAAAGCCAGCACATGGTAAGTGCCTAACAAAAGCTCCAAGAATTATATCAGCCTAGTAGAAAGACCCACGTTCCATTTAGGAAAAACATTTCTGATTCCCACTTTCCTACATAATAACAGCATTTAGACCCCAAAGGAGAAGGAAAGGTGAAGTGCAGCTGAGTTTCTCAAAAGTTTATGAATATATGTGGATAGAAAAAGAAGACAAGGTGAAAGTGACATTATAAACACACAGGCCGTTTCATTCTTGTTTGAATGAAGTCATAAACACATTTGGGTATCCCTGTCAGCATCATTTTCTTTGAATATAAAAGACAAAAACACATATACTTACAAATCCTTGAAATGCATTAGAGACTCTGGTATATATTTTTCAGCAACATCTAGGAGCTGCATTTAGGTTTGGGGATACTGTCAGCTCATTTGATAGCTTTATGCTGAGAAAGGAGAAGTAAGGGTCTTGGGCTGGGTGAAGCAAGATTAAGAGATTTTGAAGTTCACTAAGCAAATTCTGAAAATATCTCAAAGAAATAACAAAATATTCATTTTATGTATGAACCTCTTGGTTATAATCTATGATTGTCATTTTTATGCCTTATGAAACTGGATAACAAGTATAGAATAAACAATTTTTCTGACTTTTAACATAATAGCAAGTGGGATATAAAGTTTCTAAATCTAAGTATGGTAACAGTTTTGCAGTTCTGCATTGAATCTATTTTTTTAATAGCTCTGGCTATATTTATAAAATAGGACCTGATATAAAAAACTAATGTTGCCTTGTGCTCAAGTAATTTGAAGAATGCTGCTCCACTTCCAACTCATATTCATTACTCAAATTTGGGACAGACTAATTTCTGAGTTACTCGAAATTATTATTGCAATACACCCATTACAAATATTCCTTGGGGTCAATAGCTACAAGATCCCTTAAAAGAATCAAGAGAGCCAGCAACATTATTACATTAAAGTGTCATGGTTAAAAGAAAAGTTTGATTTTGAAGATTTGGATGTTTTGTCAGTTTTCCTGATAGAATACAGGATGCCCAGTTAAGTTTGAATTTCAGATAAACAATGAATCATTTTTTAGTTTTGTCAGGGCTTCCTGTCAAGATGGTGGAATAGATGGTCCCCAGCATCACTCTCTTCATAAATCAACCAACTTACAACTATTAAAAAGCAATGACAGCGAAACTGGGGCTGCTAGAGCTCAGGGGAAAAGGAGGAGAGACCTACGGAGTGCGTGAAGGTGGGAGAAGCCACAATGAGAGAAAGAAAAAACTACTTCCACTGTTTCGTGCTGTGGCCACTTTAAGGCTGGAGCTGCTGAGCACATGGAGCAGGAGCTGGCCAAAGCTGCAGCTATGCCCTTCAGATGAAGTTGCTTGGGGATGGCAGGGGTGAAGAGGGCCTTAGTGGCCCTCAGGCCAGCAGTACCACCAACAGGGTTCCCGTGGACCCACATAGGACTGAGGAGCCACAGCAACTGAAAAAAAGGAGCCACTCAGAGGTCAGTGAGTCATCACAAGGGACCGGAGTATGGTCTGTCCCATGGGAAGTGTTTGCAGCATGGGTGTTGGGGGAGATGGGCCCACTGGAGCAACACTGGGACACAGCAAGGACAGCTGATCTGCTCTCTAATCTGTGCAGGACCACTCAGAGGAGACTGGTCAGGAATACAGAATTGTAAGGGTGCAGTTTGATGAAAAGACTCAGGCCCAGAACAGTGTTTTTATATAATCCAGGTGTACCAGATTTCACCAGATCCAGAGGTACCTATAAAGTCAACCATTAAAACCTGATCTGCACAAAAAGCCTTCCCTAGGGAATCATCAGCAAAGCAGCAATTTAACTCAACCACAGAGATTAAGTACTGGTTCCCACAGGAAGTTCCCCCATTTTAGAAGTAAGCAGAGGACAACAAATTAGTTCTAGTGCAGAGATTAAGTGGTGGGAACAGCAAATAATCCAACATAGGTCTGAAAGTAAAAACAAAGTACCCACAACCAGGGACAAAGGTTGATAACTAGTAAAGGTCTCATTTCACCAAAGAATACCTAGAACACCTAGAAGGACCAGAGGTCCCCTGTGCTACCAAACCAGGAAGGAGGGAAGGCTGGGGCCTCAGCCATGCCCCTGGCACCCACAACCAGTCTGGAGGATGGGGGCCGAGGGCCTTGGCCACACCCCCCTGACAAGTGCAACCACCTCAGCAATGACCACTGAGCAGTGAGCTGCTGCAGGAAATGCCCGGGCTCTCCCAAGCTGGGGTGGTGGGGGGCCAAGGGCCTTGTCCACACTCCCCCCTGGCACAAGCAACCAGCCTAGAGGTGACCACCAAGCTTCAGCAAGAAGGGCCCAGGTTCCTGAGTTGGGGTGGTGGGGAGTGAGGACTATTGTCACACCCCCTTGACATCTGTGCCCAGCCTGGCAATGACCAATCCACTGCTGGAAGCCCACTGGTCTTCCCTGTGGGAATGTGGGGGGGTGCCACAGGCCTCAATCCCACCCCTCCTCCTTCCTCCTTCCATCCCATTCCTTTCCCCTTTTCCTTCTCCCCCTCCCTCCCAACTGCTTTACAATATCATAGAAGGTAAAAAATAATATTAATAAAATTAAAAAAAAAAAGAAAAAGTTTTGGCTTTTAAACATCTTTCCCCCCAAACATGCCATTAGGACAATTTTTAAATTATTATCTGTTTCTCCTATGAAAGCTGTGAGCTGCTGTACCTTTTACTATGACAAGCTCTGAAGAGTCAACAAAGAAGAGATAACAGGGGCAAGAAAAAATTAACTCTATTTTTACTACTTAGTCACTAACCTACTACATTTCTCATTACATCGATGATATGTACATAAAGTCTATAGCATCGAATAAAATAAAATGTCTCTTAGTAGCTGATATTACAAGAAAAAAGAAATATAAAAATAGAATGGTATATTAGGATTTACAAAGATATTTATGCAACACTCAATACTTAGAACTGTCTAGTAATAAAAGGTACAGACTATTTTTATTAGCTTATTTTAAGACACTGTACAATTATAGGTTCAGAGTCTCATTATCCAAAATACAACATGTATGCTTTCTTTTCTTTTTAAAAAAATCTTAGAATAATTATCAAAATTATTCTCAGCAAATCACCTGACTGTCAGATTGGAATTGGACTTCTCAATATGTCAGAGTTTGTTTTTCTATTAACCCATCTAGTTATAAATTACTTTCTACAGTGGTAACTACCCTGTAGTTTTTCAAGGAAAACATCATATATACTGACAACAAATAAGTGTCTGGGAAATCAGAATAATTTTCCAATGGAGTAATATTATTTTTAATGAAATTTTTATAATCAAATGTTACACTAGAGAACAAAATCCTGACTTTATAACATAAATTACATATTTGGAAAGTTCATGTATTGCCACAGGCATGTCTTAATCAAGCAACAACTCATTAAAGAAGTATATTTTAATATTTATTTTTCATTGATTAGTATTTTAAAAGCTCTTTATGTGCAAAGATACTAAAATTTTCCTTTACTTCTAAAGGTCAATGTAATTCCATAGGTATTTTCACACCAATTTGAAATTAAACAACGTGAATCTTACTATTTAATTTTCTTCCTTACAGATTTAGGTTGCCCTAAAATTGATTGGGTCTTAGCCAGCAGTATTGCCAGGACAGAAAAGAGGAAGAGTATTGGTGCCGAAGTAAGACAAATGTGGATACAAGTCCGGCTCTGTTTTATTTGATTGGGACACTCTTATCACATTAGTCTAACCAAGTCACAATTTCTTCACCTACAAAGTGAAGGTAATAATATTGCCTACTTTTACTGGGCTATACTGAGAATCGAATGAGACAGCATACCTAAAGCCCTAAACATGGGGCTTAGCAGAGTGCACACACTCAGTGTATGTTAGCAGGTGTTAGTACAATCTTCCAAGGCAGCCCAAAAGATTAGTTTCATCGTTGTTGGGGTTTGGTTCACAGTATAAGCATTGGTAAAGCTTCGGTCTTTTAAAAGAGTTTCTAGAATCTCATTTTTCTTTTTTTTCTTTCTTTTTTTTTTCCTTTTTCTGTGTCCGGCAACGGATTGCAACCCTCAGTGTCGCCCCCGTACCGGACCGGACCAGCAACGGGATCGCAGCACTCGGTGTTGCTCCCGCGCCTCGCTCAGCCAGTGAGCGGGAACCGGTCTGTATGTGGGATCCGAACACTTGGCGGGAGCGCCGCCGCGCTTCCCAAGTGGCGCACTGCTACCACCGGGCCGGCCCTAGAATCTCATTTTTCAAAAGAAATTCTTTTCCATCCCAACGCCAAGGCAATGACCTAGGATCTTAGAACAGTGTTATTTTATAACTCTCAGTGTATTATGGTAAAGACATAGCATAATCATACTGTACATTTTATGGTACTTTATAATACTCAGCGTGTTAGCTCATACATTATTTCATGTGACTGTAGCAGCAATTCCATAAGGCAGGCCAAGAAAATAGTGTATTCAGTTGACCCTTGATAAAAGCAGGTTGATGGTTGGCTACTCAAAAAATGAACAAACAAACAAACAAACAAAAACCTAACAGGGCTGGCCACTGATGGAGCTAGGACTAGGTTCAGTTCTTTTTAGTCAGGTATTTCCTTAGTACACCCCCTCACCTGCTTATGATATAATTCCCTGTTTATAGGGGAATAAAAAAAATTTCTACATTCTTTACGAATACTTCTCCTATCGTAGTTAATTTATTGGAAGTTAAATGCAAGTCTCCATTCAGGAAGTCCCTGTGTGGTAATTTGTGACCAGTTTTAAAGCTGTGTCCATGCTGAACACTCTGACTGAACTCCTTCCCTAAGGATTGGCATTGCACTAGACATTGTGGAAGATACCAAAGCAAACTCACAGAGACTGCTTGTAATAAGTTTAAAACCCAACTGAAAAAACGGCCAAAGGCAAAAACAATTTTCATGTATTTATGCCTGATGCTATATATATATATACTTGAAAAAAAAGTGTATATATACTTTTAAGGTATATACAGGGCAGACTATAGAAAAAAAAGACGTAATTTAAAAAAAAATGGAGCCCTAAGAAAGGGCTAATGATGATTAGGAGAAAGAGAAATTTCAAGGAGTGGAGGAACTAAAAGGAAATGATAATAAAAATAATTTTTTCCCAATAAAAGTGTCCTATTATCTAGAACTTTGCAGTTAACTAATGAGAGATAACTGTAGATGGAAGCCAGAAATTCTGCCCACCCTTTCTGCAATTTAAAAGCATTTATGTTGTTAATCTTTTTAAAATCCCAATCATCATTAAAATCCAAATGCAAATAACATACCAGTAGGGCTTTATATACAGAGAG
>NW_007726762.1:199896-214215 GCF_000696425.1 Galeopterus variegatus
TCACAAACCCTTCACATGCCAGGCTGGGTCCCCAGCCCCCTTACACACAGGTCTAATGAGTTAGGTAACCGGCAAACAGGTCCTTGGAAGCCATAGGTTGGAAAGCACGGCTGCTTGTGCAACGGTGGCCGCCCAAGGTAGATGTCAGCCAAGGTGGCAGCACTGCCCTGGCACACTAAGTCCGCCCACACACAACCTATTCACAGCAAATGCTCGGGTAGGTTCTGAACATCTGAGGGGCCCTGACCATTTTCTTTTATTTTACCAACAAAGGTATTAATAAATGCACCACAGGTATCCATAAATGTGGGGAAGCAGGGCTAGAAACCACAGAATAGGGGAGAAGCTAATAAAATAATAGATATGTGGAAATCCTGAGCAATATCAAAGGAATGGTAGGTTGTAATCAGGACGTCAGGGAGTCCTTAGTTAATGTTTAAAGACTTCAGTAATTCCTAATTGTGATGACAATTTCCTGTGTTATTTGGCATTCAAAATACTATGGTGAATTACCTTGTCTGGCAGAGGGTTTTCTGTATTTCTGCTAACAAATAAATGCCATTTCTATTCACTTCTAACTTATCTGATGGAATTTTCCATATGCAGTATCTTGAGACATGAACTTTATGTGTCTTCTCAGAAACCCTTGACTGTTCCCTTCTCTTTCTCTTTCCTGGTCTGCAACTACCCCTCTGCTTTCAGACTTGGATATTAAAACCCAGAAGAGCAGGGGTGGCAGAAACCTCTCAGGAGTGGGAACCTCAATCAGGAGGAAGCAGGATTCTGCAGGGAGAGCCAGGTGAGACTCTGACAAGTGTCTGCAGAAGGAGCAGTTCCACTTGCGAGCAAAACCCCCTGCTGAGTGACCTGCTGTGCCCCGTCCAGACTCATTTTGAAGTGTAACCAGCACAGTATCGCATTGCTTCGCAGTGTCCCTTGCCAAACTTTTCTTTCCTCCTTATTCTTACTTCCCTGGGCTTGCACTCCCAAACAAAATCAGAACTTTAATCTCTGCCCCAGGCTCTCTTTTCTAAAGCAGTGATTCTCAGACTTTAATGTGGATGTAAATCACTTGAGGATCTTGTGAAATAAAATACAGTTTCTGTTTCAGGACATCTGAAATGAGGCCTGAGATTCTTCATTTCTAAGAAGTCTCCTAAGTGATGCCTAATTGTTGTTTCTTTACACAGCAAGGTTTGCAAAGACCCAGAATAAGACGTACCTCATCACCACTATAATGTAAGCTCCTTGAGAGTAAAGATCTCGTGTGTGTGTGTATGTGTGTGCGTGTATTTTTTTTTTTCAATGTCCTGTCCCTTGAATCTACAATAATGCTTGGAGTTTAGGAAGTGCTCAATAGATATTTGTTGACTAAATAATAAATGAATTCTGCTACATGACTTCAACAATTTCTAATCATGATGAAAATTTCTAATTTTACCATTCAAAATTCTACGGGGAATAACATTGGCAGTGGGTTTTCTGTGTTTCAGGTGATTGACAAGTAAATGTTGAATGCCAAATATAGATATACATTTAAATTACCCCAGCATCAAGGAGTTAAAGCCAAAAGCCAATAAAAAGGTGGAGTTTCATTTTAGAAATTGGTTGTTGGTTTGGAAGCATAGATCAATGGTACTGAGGTGTCTAGTTCAGGAAAGCTTCTGTTAGGTTTCCAAAGGTCAACCCTACCTTTAAGAGCTTGGTTGTCTTCTGGCAGGTGCTGGAGAGTAAAGAGAAGTGTGCTTAAGATCCATTATATTGATAGCATCTCATGTTTATTCAGCCAGCACTTAACTTTTCATATAATATACTTTATTATAGAACGTAAAGGGCAGTTTTCTGTTCAGTTTTAAAATAGTGTATCATGTATAATTCATAAAAACTGCCAGTAGCATCAACATCCTCCTCTGGTATCTGTCCTACTTAAGAAATGTCACACGTTAGACTTCTGTGACAGCTGTTATGCCTGTTATTGGATGTAACTGACCTTGTCCTACTGTACCTTCCATTGCTACCAACAATCATCTGGACATTTAAGACTTTTTAGCTGACAATGTCTGCAGCTATTCTTTTCCTGTTATACTTTTACTGTTGTCATAGAGAGACAGAAGCAGTTGAATAGAGCTTTCACATATGGAGTTGCTGAGGAAGGGATGATACTAACCATGCTATTATATGTCACTGAATTTGTTTCTAAATTATTGCATCAAGGTCAGGCTCTTGCACTTGAATTTTAAGAGACTTTCAAAGACCACAAGAAGAGTTTCTACCAGGAACTCTCAGTTGGAAATACTCTCTATTACAGCGGTTCTTAAATTGTGGTCCCTGTACCAGCAGTATAAGCATCACCCAGGAACCTGACAGAAATGCAAATTCTTGGGCTCCATCCCAGACTGAATGAATAAAAAGAACCCTCTGTAGTCTGTGTTTTAACAAGGTGATTCCCATGCATGCTAAAGTTTGAGAACAACTTCCCTGTCACATGTCTTACTGAATCTAAAAGATAATTTTGAGGAAAAAAATTAAAGATGCTCTAGAATCCAGAGATAAATTGAATACAGAATGTTCTGCATAGGGATTTCCCTGTCACATGTTTTACTGAATCTAAAAGATAATTTTGAGGAAAAAATTAAAGATGCTCTAGAATCCAGAGATAAATTGAATACAGAATGTTCTGCATAGGGATATTTGAAAATCTAAGGTACAGAACAGTGTTTTTAGAACTGGGCTTGAACTACGGTAATATAGAAGAGGTACTTATTAAAAATATACAAGCTTTGACCCTACCCAGACCTGGTTAATCATACTGTCTGGGCCAGAGCTGATAGCCTGTTAAAGGGCACTCTAGACAGTTCTAAGACACAACATACAAGAATAAAATATAGTGTATGTTAATATCAGTAATCTCTGGGCGATGCAAAAATGATCTTTATTTTTGACATAATTTTTGCATATTCTGAGTTGTATGCAATGATCACATATTACTTTTATAATCAGAAATAACAAGACAATTATTTTAAAAGGATCATAGCATACAGAATAGTATCGAGTCATCTGGAGATCTGAGAACTGAGGGATTTATATGTTTCTCTTATATTATTTATAGCAGACTGGTGAAAAGCTCAGATTCTGGAGTAAGATTGCCTGGGGTCAAATCCTAGAGGCTTACTTACTAGCTGTGTAACTTTCCTCCTAAGAGCCTCAGTTTCTCATCTCTTTATCAGAGATAATAATAATAGTGTCTATGTTATTGAGCTGTTCGGAGAATCAAATGAGAGTACTTAGTACAGTGCTTAGCACTTAATGAGAACTTAAGATGTTAGCTACTAGTAATACAAAGGTAACTATGTTTTACGTTCATTTATGACACTATATTTTATGACTAGTATGAGCTCTATTTTCTATAAAAGTCATATATTAGTCAATGGATTTACTTTTGTTGTAATGCTTAAAAACAACAAACTGGCCATAACTCTAAGCGAAAGATATCCATCTTCTTCGCTGTTAGTAACTCTCTGCCTTCCCCTAGACGTCCATCCTTCTCATCTGCTTCTTGTCCCTACTGTGCCTCTTACTCTCTCACTGTCCTCTTAGTGGAATATGAAGGCATTGGGCATGAAATATAAGGGCCTCACTTTGAGAACTACTCTTTTATAGAATCTATTCATAAAAGTCTTGAGAAATTGGTCCCCCTAAATGGGCAGGAAAGTTAGTATTAGCTATGCTAGGAGCCCTCTAATCACATGTTTCTCTTGCTCTCTCTCTTTTCTTCCTCCTGCTTATTGTGTATTACTCAGATATGCCAATTCTAGCATAAGAAAGTGAAGAAGAATCAAATAATTCTTACCTTAGAGAGATTACCAGTTTACAATGATTATTATTTGAGCAGCAAAATGTTAATTTCAGCTCCACTGATGCCAATCTCATTACTCCTGCCTACTTATTTCTCATCTCTACATATATTTTCATGGTCAGTATCTATGGTTCATTCCTACTTTAAGCTTTTGCACTTGCAGTTTCCTCACCCTTGAATGTCACTCTATTCTCTGTCTATCCATGTCCATAACTTGTTTCGAAACATAGTTTCCTAAGATTCAATTCCTCCAAAATGACCAGAAACTTTGACTCACACAACTAATTCACTTATTTTGCTTTCCAGTGGGTAAACACAGTTCATAGTTCCTATATTACATTTTCTCCTATTTTCTAGTATCTTCTGGCCGATTTGTCTCATTTTTCATTTTGCTATCTTCCTCTGGCCATGGCACTCCAGGAGATTATGAAGGGAATCAAAGCTAATAATTGTTTCTCCAGTCATTGCCTGAGATTCTTAGCATAAGATGCATGGAGTAGGAGCAGCCAGGTTATCCCTGAACAGGAGCAGGAAGAAGCAGGAACAGTAGACTTGGCTTTCTGGCCTCTAGGTTAAAAAGCCCAGCACTCCCACTGCCAGCAATGATAAGATGCTCCCAAATTTCCTGGCTCTAGCAGCCCTCTGATCCTTAAAAATTACTGTTAAAGCATTCATTCACCAGAATGTAATGTGGCATAATAAAAAGATAGAGCCAGAAAGATGTGGGATGAAATTCCAATTCTGTTATTTAATATCTATGCGACCTTGGCAAATTCTTCAACCTCTTTGAATATCAGCTTCAGACTTTAAAAAAAAAATGCCGATAACAGTATATGATAACAGTATATTTCAGAGTAAATGTGAGGTTTAGATATTGATAAGGTCAAACAAAGACCTTTCCCCTTTCACCTGAACCTGCTGACAAGGCTAGACACAGATTCCTCTCTTTTTGCTCCTAGTCAACTTCCAGTTCCTTCAAATTCTCAAGGGAGTACTGGGTTTGGTACCTGAAAAATAGCTACCACTGCCATAAAAACTTAAGAAAAATCAAAACCCACTAGTAAAATGAAAATGCTAACAATGAAGAGGAAAAGAAAAAAAAAAGTTTATCTACAACCCAAGAAACCAACAAATATAGAAGACAAACAATAAATCAGAAAGAAAGGAACAAAAGACACTGAAGACATCCAAACAAAAATCAATAAAATGTTAGGAGTAAATCAACACTTTTCAATAATAATTCTTAATGTAAAAGGATTAAATTCCCCATTCAAAAGACACAGACTGACTGACTGGACTAAAAAGGTGGACCCAACTATTTGCTGCCTTCAAGAGACTCACCTCACCTATAAAGAGTGAAATGATGGAAAAAGATACACCATGCAAATAGAAATGAAAAAAAGAGCCAGAGTAGCTATTCTTATATCTGATAAAATAGACTTTAAATAAAAAACCATAAAAAGAGATAAAGAGGGCCACTACATAATGATAAAAGGATTGATCCATCAAGAAGACATAACAGTCATAAATATATATGCACCCAATGTTGGAGCAGCCAGATTTATAAAGCAAACTCTATTAGACCTATAAAAGGAGATAGACACTACTACCATAATAGCAGGGGACCAGAACACCCCACTAACAATATTGGATAGAGCATCTAGGCAAAGAATCAGCAGAGAAATGCAAGATCTAAACAACACTCTAGACCAACTGGATGTGGCAGATATCTACAGAACATTAATCCAACAACCTCAGAATATTCATTCTTCTTATCAGCACATGGATCATTCTACAGGATAGACCACATGTTAGGTCACAAAGCAAGTCTCAACAAACTCAAAAAAACTGGAATTATCCCATGTATTTTTTTCAGATCACAATGGATTAAAATTAGAAATCAATAACAAGTGAAACTCGAAACTATACAAACACATGGAAATTAAACAGCATTCTACTTACTGACATATGGGTCCAAGAAGAAATCAAACAGGAAATCAAAAAATTTATTGAAACTAATGACAACAGTGATACATCATACCAAAACCTGTGGGATACTGCCAAAGCAGTACTAAGGGGGAAATTTATCACATTAAATGCTTACTTTAGAAGAATGGAAAGATGGCAAGTAAACAACCAAATACTTCACCTTAAAGAACTAGAAAAACAAGAACAATCCAAACCCAAAGCCAGCAGATGGAAATAAATCATTAAGATCAGAGCAGAACTTAATGAAATTGAAACCTGCAAAATGATACAAAAGATCAATGAATCAAAAAGTTGGGTTTTTTTAAAGATAAATAAAATTGACAAACCATTAGCACAGCTAACTAAAAAAAGAAGAGAGAAGACCTAAATAACAAATATTAGATATGAAAAGGGTGATATTACAACTGATACCTCAGAAATACAAGAAATCAATAGTGACTACTATAAACAACTATATGCCAACAAATTTGAAAATCTGGAGGTAATGGATAGGGGGGGGGGGGGGGGGGGACTACCAAAACTGAGCCAAGATGATGTAGAAAATCTGACAGACCAATAACAATAAAACAGATTGAAGCTGTCATTAGAAGGCTCCCAACAAAGAAAAGCCTAGGACCAGATGGGTTCACAGCAGAATTCTACCAAACATTCAAAGAGGAATTGACACCGATTCTCTACAAACTGTTCTTAAAGATTAAAACGGAGGCAATTGTCCCAAACTCATTCTATGAAGCAAACATCACCCTGATACCAAAATCAGATAAAGATACAACAAAAAAAGAAAACTAAGGCCAATATCCTTGATGAATATAGACGCAAAAATCCTCAATAAAATACTAGCTAACAGAATACAGCAACACATATGCAAAATTATACACCATGATCAAGTGGGATTCATCCCAGTATTGCAAGGTTGGTTCAATATATGCAAATCAATAAATGTGATACACCATATCAATAAAATCAAACACAGGACTATATGATTATCTCTATAGATGCTGAAAAGCATTTGACAAAATTTAACACTTGTTCATGATAAAGACTCTCTACAAGTTAGGTATAGATGGAAAGTATCTCAACATAATTAATGCCATCTATGATAAACCCACTGCCAACATCACCCTGAATGGGATGTTCTTTAAGAACAGGAACTAGACAAGGATGCCCACTCTCACCACTCCTATTCAACATAGTGTTGGAAGTACTAGCCAGAGCAATCAGAGAAGAGAAGGAAATAAAGGGCATCCAGATTAGAAAAGATGAAGTCAAACTGTCCCTGTTTGCAGAGGACATAATCATATATATCGAACAGCCTAAAGCCTCTAAAAAAAAACACTTGGAGTTGATAAGTGATTTCAGAAAAGTTGCAGGATACAAAACCAACACACAAAAATCAGTAGTATTTCTATTCCCCAATAGTGAACATGCAGAAAAAGAAATCAAGAAAGCTAGCCCATTTATGATAGCCACCAAAAAAATAAAATTCTTAGGAATAGAGTTAAACAAGGATGTGAAAAATCTCTATAATGAGAACTATAAACCACTGTTGAGAGAAATTAAAGAGGACAAAAGAAGATGGAAAGATATTCCATGCTCTTGGATCGGAAGAATCAACACTGTAAAAATGTCCATACTACACAAAGTGGTATACAAATTCAGTGCAATCCCCATCAAAATTCCAATTACATTTTTCTCAGAAATGGAAAAAGCTATCCAAACATGTATATAGAATAACAAAAGACCATGCATAGCCAAAGCAATTGTGAGCAAAAAAATAAAGCTGGAGGCATAACACTACCTAACTGTAAGCTATACTACAAAGCTATAATAACCAAAACAGCATAGTACTAGCATAAAAACAGACACATTAATCAATGGAATAGAATGGAGAATCTAGAAATCAACCCATATACCTACAGGCATCTGATCTTTGACAAAGGTACCAAGCCTATACACTGGGGAAGAGACTGCCTCTTCAGCAAATGGTGCTGAGATAACTGGATATCCATATGCCAGAAAATGAAACTAGACCCATACCTCTCACCATATACCAAAATCAACTCAAAATGGATTAAAGAATTAAATATACACCCTGAAACAATATAACTTCTTAAGGAAAACATAGGAGAAATACTTCAGGAAGTGGGACTGGGCATAGACTTCATGAATATGACCCCCAAAGCATGGGAAACCAAAGGAAAAATAAACAAATGGGATTACATCAAACTAAAAAGCTTCTCCACAGCAAAAGAAACAATTAACACAGTTAAAAGAAAAGCAACAGAGTGGGAGAAAATATTTGCAAAATATACATCTGACAAAGGATTAATATTCAGAATATACAAGGAACTCAAACAACTTTACAACATAAAGACAAGTAACCTGATTAAAAAATGGGCAAAGGAGCTAAATAGGCATTTCTCAAAGGAAGATATATGAATGGCCAACAGACACATGAAAAAATGCTAAGCATCACCCAGCATTCAGGAAATGCAAATCAAAACCACACTGCGATACCATCCCACCCCAGTTAGGATAGCTAATATCAAAAAGACTGTGAATGATAAATGCTGGGGAGGTTGCGGAGAAAAAGGAACACTCATACACTGTTGGTGGGACTGCAAAATGGTGCAGCCTTTATGGAAAATGGTAGGGAGGTTCCTCAAACAATTGCAGATAGATCTACCATATGTCCCAGCTATCCCACTGCTGGGAATATACCCAGAGGAATGGAAATCATCAATCGAAGGTATACCTGTTCTCCAAATGTTCATCGCAGCACTTTTTACAATAGCTAAGAGTTGGAACCAGCCCAAATGTCCATCATCAGATGAGTGGATATGGAAGATGTGGTATATTTACACAATGGAATACTACTCTGCTATAAAAAAGAATGAAATACTACCATTTGCAATGACATGGATGGACCTAGAGAGAATTATATTAAGTGAAACAAGTCAGGCACAGAAAGAGAAATACCACATGTTCTCACGTATTTGTGGTAGCTAAAAATAAATAGATAAATAAATAAATAAATGCACAAATAAACTGGGGGGCGGGGGAGGGAAGAAGACACAACAGTCACAATTCCTTGAAGTTGATACAACAAGCGAAAAGATATGAGGTTGTTGGGAGGGGGGAGAGGGAGGAGGGAGACAATGGATCACCTCCAGGTCACATCCTTGATCTCCCTTTTCAGTGCAACATGAAAATCCAGGAATTGCTTTGAAAATAAAATGAAAACCTATTTTTTTAAGCCACTGAGGAAATGTTAGAAAGACTTGCTTCATGATAAATTTTACCATCAATTTGACAACATGATGTGAGTTTAGCATCTCTGACTCTTGCAGAAACTATAAAATTATACATGGGAAAGAGTAAGGCTTTGGTTTACCAGAAGTTTTAGCTCCTCTACTATAACTTTGTAGCTACAAGTTACAGCTCATCAGTTTAGCCACAATTAGCATATCAAAAATCTATTTGCTTATTTTCTCTTAATACAAAATATAGTGAAATAAAAATTAAAAATCAGCATAATTCTGAGCACTTATGCAAATCGGTAAGGGCTCAAAAGCCCATGGCTAGGAATAAATCAGATCTCAAGACATGTAACTATTAATAAAAATGTAATAAAATACCCCAGCCCCGGAACTCATTCAGGATCATCACTGTCAGATGCATCATCACCCTGACATCTTTCAGCCTGGCTTGGTCTGGTGTAAACAATAAGCCTATGGAGTTTCCTGGATTTATCTTCAAGGATAATGTAGACAAAATCTGGCTTTGTGGAGTACGTGTTCTGTCTGTAGCATTTAATAACTGGAAAGTCCCTAAAAAAACCCTCCTGAAATTACTCAGAGAGGTACCAAAGTTAAAAATACACCTTATTTTCTAAGTTTAGCCTAGAATGGATTGGGAGGGCATCCTCCCAGGAAGGGTTATAGAAGTTATTTTGGTTCCAACTATGTATTTTAGAAGCTTAAAGGCATTCTCCATTTAGGTTCTTATTCTGCATTTTTAGAATCTTGTGCTATTTTAAGCTACATATATAAGAATGAAAACTTTTAATCACAACTAGTTGATAAATCTTCCCATGTTCCCACTTGTACAACTGCCATACTGGAGTGTGGTCTGGCATGATTTTCAGTAACTGGCATTGTCATCTAACAAGAGACAGAAAGAAGACTGGCCTGCACTCTGAGAGAGTAGCAGCTGTAGAAAGAACTGGGGTGGCTGGCAGAGTGCCTAGTGAAGAGAGGGACATGCTCACACAGCTGGTGTCTGAGAGGGCCAGTTTGTGCTCTACCATCATTATCAATGCTTTCCTGGGAGCCCTCTTATGGCACACATATGGTAAAATCCCAAACATTTAGATTGATTTTCAATTTTTCTGCTTAAAATATAAGCAGCTACAACAGAATGAATTTAATGTCAAAACTTAAAATGCTGGTACTCATCACCAAGAAATTGTGATGCTCTTGAGGCTTAAGTGGATTGTCAAACTAGCAATGGCTCCAGGCAGGTTCAAATTGCATCATTTAAACTGGAACAGAAACTTAAGACCCATTGAATTGCCTTTTCCATGTCCTAAGAATTTAGCTCCAAAAATCATCCAAGAACTCAAGAATATATGATTAGAAAGGAAATGTTAATGGAAATTTGTGTGTGCTTGTGTGTGTGTGTGTGTGTTTTCCAGATGCCCACAATCTAAACCTTATATCTCTCTGAGGAATTCTGCAACTCATGAGTTTTGGAGGAAAGCAAAGTCCACTTCTCACTACAAGAGCCCAAAAGGCTACAATCTTGCTTTCTCATCATTCCTTGAGGCTAAGACATGAGCACATTATACATATCTTGCTTATACAATTATACATATCTTGCTTCCCTTCCCAGGCCCTCCACCCCCTAAATCTTGAGCTAGTTATATTGAGGCAGCAATAGAAGCCATTTGGAGATGGCAACTGCATCCAATCTCCAGGAGCAGATGGGGGCAGTGGTGTTGTCCAGTGGTGGGATGCAGCTGTGGTGGGCTGTGCTTAGTGGTACCAGCAGTCCTGTTCTTACCAAATGGATTCCATGGCTCTGGGTCTAGAGCCAGAGCCTAGATTGTGAGTCTAGCTTCCTCGCTTCCCCCAATGTCCTAAACCTGGTTCCGCAGGCTTCCCTGGTGATTCTGTGAACTCCCCAATGTCTTTTCAATACATTTCTTTTCTGCTGTAAATAGCCAGTCAGTTTCTTGGCTAGTAACTAAATCCTATGATTACTACACAAATAAATTACAATTTAACAATTTATTTCTCAAAAGAATTGTTAGATCCTAAAAAATTAAATGAATAACTTATGCTCCCCTCTAAATGGGATTTCATCTATAACCATACTTAGCCTGGTAGTTGCTTCTATACTTTCTTGAAGATGACTTCTCCTTAGGTTCACTAAAACCAGCCCAAGGATATCTCATTTCATCATCTCTTCCTTACTCCTCTCCCTGCCTCTCATTTTAAGAGCCCACTCTCCTTCAAGTAAATTAGAAATAAAACTTATCTGGTTATTTCTATATATCTTTCTTTATCCCTTTTCTCTAGGTATTGGTCATTTTTCCATTCTCTGAACCTTATCTGAGGCCCCAGCCCAACATCCTGTACTCTATCACCTGTGTTTAATCACTGGCTTCTTAAAGTGATTCCTCCCAGGGGTGTCTGGACCCTCACCTGTCACCCTTATTTTTGTGGCCCATCTTTACTGGGATGCTATTTACTATGAACTTTTAAGTTGTAGAAGTGATTCTTCCACCTTTGCATGAAGTAGATGTTTCATAAACACCTGACTATTCTCATGATTGTGTTTGATGTTCCAAACACTAGGTTTTCTGTCTTCCTAGTTTACTCTCAAATCATTTGTGAAAATGAAAACTAAGAGAACCTCCTGACATACAAGGGTACTTCAAAAAGTTCATGGAAAAATAGAATGAAAGAATAATACAAATCTTTTCATTAACTTTTTGAAGTACTTTTGTACATGAAACCTGAAAAAACAAGAATTGTACTTCTAGGTTGGGCAAAAGCTGGGTATTAGTATTAACATAGAGAAGAAACAAATTATGGGCAAAAATTTCCATATGTTTTGAAACTGCTGTGGGATATTATTGTGGATTCAAGCCTTTAAAACGTTTGTTGGAGAATAGCTCATTTTTGCATGGAGGTGGAATGACTCATCCTATCACTAAGATAGAAACATTGGTAAAGGTGCCAATTTCTACCAAAGGATGTTGACCTGATGCCTAATCATAACATCGTCTAAAACAGATGGATTTGCTTTCAACTGAGAACCCTAAATGCCTATCATCCAGGCTCTTGCCGGGGAATGTAATCTCACATGAAGCTTCATGTGAGAAATGCCTTTTAGCATTTATATGCAAGGAAAACCTGTGCTTTCCCTAAGGGTGTCCCTTTTATTTTAAAAATAAAAATAATTTAACTGACAGATGTTCTTTTTCATTTTTCCTACTGGGAAGTTCAGATACAAGAATGAGACTCAGAGAACTATGACAAAATTTATAACATGATTACTTATATTTTTATATGACCTTACTTATTTTATATAAGTATATATATTATATATTTACACATATTGTGGTTCTTTATTTTTATTTATAATTTGGCCATTATTTGCTCATTTATTCATGCTCTAAGCTTCTGCAAAGTACCTTTGTGGAAGGGACATTATGCATAAATATATAAACAGATAAATAAAAGTGGTTAACTAGTATGTTGGGATGAACTTTAGCCATTATCGCTATTAATAATAATTACTTGGTAAGTACCTACTACTGTGTGCCTGAGGCATGTGATGAGCGAGAAGATACAAGAGCCCTAAGGCAAAGCCACTAACCTCAAAAATCTTGAAATATAATTGAGATAATAGGGCTGGCACAAAGAATACAACAAAAATACTATACTATATTATACTAATTTATATATACTTATATAATATATAATAAATACACTATATTATACTAAATTATATACATACACACAAACGCACACACACACGTGAAATGGATGGATGGATAGGTCACATAGTACTATCCTACCTGCTTAAGAAAAGACACAAGAGTGCAACTCCCCTCTCCTTATTGATCTATGCTGTCCCCAATAAGGCCTAGGAAGTCCCCCCTCTAAATCTAGGATATTTTTGTTAAAAAGAAACATTTCAAGAAGAATTTGCTAATATAAATATCATTTTTATATGGACCGCAAAAGGAAGAGTTGTTATTTTACTTTCAGTAACTTTTTGGTACATTTTAAATTATTGGGTTTCAATTTTTTTTTACTATAACTCACATATAAATTTTATTTCGCAACACAGAACACACACACACACACACACACACACACACACACGCATCCCTTCCTGAAACATAAGTTCCATAAAATACTATCTTTTCTATGTGTGACACAATCTAATATTTACTACTCTATTTTGTTCTATTTTCTTTATTAAAATATAGTTATTATGACCCACTAAATTCAATTTAGTATAAATAGCACTGTTTTAGGGAAACAGCAAGTTCAAATTTCCAAGGGGCAAATGATTTAATTTTCTGATGGAAAACTATTCTTTTAAAGATCAAAAGAGATTGGGATGCATAATATAGCATTCTGCTTCAGACGGATGATACAG
The DNA here is from genome assembly GCF_000696425.1 of Galeopterus variegatus. Taxonomy (NCBI): domain Eukaryota; kingdom Metazoa; phylum Chordata; class Mammalia; order Dermoptera; family Cynocephalidae; genus Galeopterus; species Galeopterus variegatus. The sequence goes on from NW_007726762.1 coordinate 213,422, forward strand.
CAGACTGCTTCTTATCTCCTGAGTATTAGCTTGGAAATCCAAAATATGTAGATTTATGATGTGCACAACTCTCCCTCAGAGGGAAAAATACATCCCCAAGTTGAATTCCCAGTAGGAACACATCAACCCACACTCATAAATCAAATTTCAAATGTCTTTAGTATTGTGTCTCCAGATTCTAAAAATGGACTTATAATTCAGCTTCTCTCTAGCCTTAGTTATAATAAACTGAAAAAGAATTTTACATATATTTGCATATAATTCAGTAATTCTAAAAATTGCATCATTCCTGACTAATCAGTGATAACCTTTATCTTAGACTTCCATACAGAAAAAATAAATTGTTCAGGAAAAAAAAAAGGAAAAACACCCTCTTTTATTAACTTAGATGTTGGGTAATCACCCAACTTAAAGTATTTAGAATGTAAAATGCTACTATTATTATTAACTCTGCTCAAACATAATCAAAATCATGAATGGAAACATTTCCAATTTGCCAACATAACCCTTAGGCTTATTCACGCCAGAAATATCTCAGCAGGGTCTCAACATTCCGTAGGAGAAGATTAAGAAAGTTATAAGCTTTTTACCATGTCAACTCTAAGATAATACTTAATTCTTACCGTGTATTTGCAATGTCAGATCACATAGGACAGAAATCCCTACCTTTAACAAATATTTCCATTCTAGCTGCAATCATATCACGTTAACTTCCCAGCCTACCAATTAATATCCAACCAAATTAGAGCTTGGTGAGTTTCTGGCAGGTTTGTGACACTGTGCCTGAAACCTGC
>NW_007726762.1:214763-215327 GCF_000696425.1 Galeopterus variegatus
TCTTACCGTGTATTTGCAATGTCAGATCACATAGGACAGAAATCCCTACCTTTAACAAATATTTCCATTCTAGCTGCAATCATATCACGTTAACTTCCCAGCCTACCAATTAATATCCAACCAAATTAGAGCTTGGTGAGTTTCTGGCAGGTTTGTGACACTGTGCCTGAAACCTGCAATTTTAACTAATTATAGAAATTCTGGGCAGGAAGCCTTCTGAAAAGATGATCAGCTTCATTCCCTTTTTTTAAACTTTGAAACCACCCCAAATTAAGAGTTTTCTCTCCTATTTTAACTTGAAGAGAAGAAAGGATATTAGCATGAAAGATTATTTACTGTGCAACTGGAACCCTGCTAGGTCCATTATATGTGTAATCTGATTTAATCCTTATATTTTAATGTAGTAGGTATTATTTCCCCCATTTTACAGAGGGGAAACTAAGGGTGAGAAAAACTAAGTTGATCGAGGACAAACAGAGTGGAATCTTAGAGTTGGAATCTGACCCAAGATCCAGAGTCTGCCTCCAGAAACTAAAGCTTGTCTGTTATCTCTCCCAGCAGTGG
>NW_007726762.1:215802-224389 GCF_000696425.1 Galeopterus variegatus
AGCTTGAAATCAGCCCTGGTGGGAGTATTTACAGCAGGCAAACTGGCAAACATTACAAATCTGGGCTTTCTTCTTCAGAGCCACTTACCAGCACACCACTGCCTATAGCAAACATTGTATTTAATGCTTTACAAATATCATGATTGTATGTTTCTACTGGTCAAGATTTTTTTCATTGTCAAAAATAAATAATAACAAGAAAGTATAAGTATTGTATCTCTTAGCATCTGCTTCCCACATTTACTTGCTGCATACCTTTGCCTACCATTAAACTTAAAATTTTCAGAGTGATCTCAAAGTAGTTAGAATAATATAATAAATCCCCACATCTCCACTATCCAAATTTAATAATTATCAACATAAAACCAACCTTATTTTATTTGTACCCCTCAAATACTTTTTTCACCCCAGATAGATTATTTTTAAACAAATTTCAGACATTATATCATTTTATCTGTAAATACATCAGTTTGTATTCCTAAGAGATAAACTCATTTTAAACATCATAACAATACTATTATCACACTTTAAAATGATCAATAAATCCTTAATGTCATCCAATAATTGGTCATTATTCAGCCTTCCCAGGTACCTCAAAGCTGTCTTTTTCAAGATTGCTTTGTTCAAATAAAGATCCAGACCATGTGGATGAAATGTCTCTTAAATATTAATTTATTTTAACCTGCTAATTAATTTAAATTTTATAGTAATCCTCCTCCCTTTTTTTTTCTCTTGCCATTTATTTGTAGAAGAAATTGAATCATTTGTCTTGCAGAATATCTTACATTTTGGATTTTGCTGATTGGTCTACATGGTATCATGTGACATGTTCCTCATTCTTCTGTGTTTCTTGAAAATCGAAAATTGTAGTTAGACCTAGAGGTTTGATCAGATATGTGTTCTAACTTTTGGCAAGAATATTTCGTGGATGGGATTATGCTTGCTACTACATCACATCAGAATGTACATAGTATCTGTTGTCTCTCTTTCTGTAATTAGTGGGTTTTGAAGTCCTCAGCCTAATCTAACTCTTACAAAGATTCCCCATCAACCTTTCACCAAATGGTTTGGGAAGCAATTGATGATCATTTCCCAGATTCATTATTTCAATAAGGATTATAAAACAGTGATCGTGCTGTTCTTTTAGTCCTTCTGAATCCATTGGCTAGAATTCTTCTATAGAGCAGATACTTTTCCTATCAACTATTTGGTTAACCTGAAACAGTTTGTACAGGAAAGACAGGACAAGTGCTTTCTTTCCCTTTATCAACCAGTTTTCAGAATGAGTTGATGTCCTCATATCCTTCAAAAGTGATCAAGGTGGGTTTTTTTTGTTTTTACTTTTTTGATATCACTATATACTCGTGGATTTTAATATATTTGCTATCTTGAAATAAATTGAAGTCATTAATATATTTGATTCTTTCATATTATTTCCTGCATCTTTTTGACATGACCCCGGTATTTTTTGATAACTTCTTAGTTTTCTGGTATATTCCAGGCTCATATATTTCCTGACCCAGTCCTAGAAATGGACATTTTTCTGAGGAGCCTGATTTCTTGTGATGAGAAGTAGTTCTGCCCAGCATTTAAACTGATTCTGACTTACTCAGGAGAGGTTCTCAACCAGAATACTCTGAGCCCTCACAGAATACAGATGAGGTATAAAATACCGACAGCTAGCATCTGAAATTTTATTTCTTAGAGCAAAAGTTTCTAGCTTATTACAGGATCTGTCATGCGAAATGTGTAATAATTGTACTCATAACCTAACTCATTTTTGATAGGCTTAAAGCACATGAATGAGTGACTGTTTATAAGACTACACTCTGTGTATACTTTACACATGAGTACAGGGTTGGACAAATCAAGACTTTAAAGAGCCTGAAGCCTAAACAATTTGGGGGGCCCTCTTTTTGAAAATAAATAAAAAATTACAAGTACAATATTAGTCAAGAAAGAGAATATTTAGCTTGAGAAAAAAACTCACAGCAAATTATAAATGTAAAGAAGCTAGAAAAATACCATAAAAATCATGCATGAAAAATAACATAGTTTTATAAATTTACTGCCTGACACACTTCTGTATTACCCCTACATTTTTTGATCCCCTTTTCATATGATAATGATTTTGTGATAGCACTCTATAGAGAAATAAGAAAGATAATTCAGTCTTTCCTCTAAGGTAGTTGACCAGACTTTCTTTTTATTTTTGAAAGTTGGAATGCATAAAAACTTGTGAATTAATGTTACACACTACTACTATGGTTTGTGCCTTACTTGGAAATTTTATTCTATAACATTTTTAAAAATCTATAAAATTTATAAATTTTATTTTAATAAGCTCCTATAAAAAAGGGAGAATATATGAGACATTAATATTTGTATATACCAGTATATTAATCTAGTGTATTTTTAATAGCATATTATTAATAGTGTATTTTTTTAGGGATCAATAGAACTAAATCTTGTAGTTACAAGTTTACATGTCTGGTGATTGTAAGAAATTTCCACCGAATAGCTTATGGTTCTGTATATTTCAATCATTATTTCTCCTCTACTTACTGTGTACTTCTAGGCCTGGGTACAGTAGGACACATTAATAACACAACACAGCCTCTGGCCCTGCTGGAGTCAGCCGAGTATGTGGTAGGACCTGGAAGCCATTCCTTCCCTGGGATAGCTGACACCAGCTTAATTACACACAGAAGTTATTTCAGACCCCACGCATGTCCCACTAAACTCTAGTAAATGTAGCTCCAACCCTTGGTCTCCTGTGCCTAAAGCTATCTCCAATACTCCTCAACAAGAGAAAAAGTGAGATGAAGGGGAGTTTGGAGTGGAAGAAAACAGTGGTCTTAACCAGTTGTGAATAAAATACCTTACTTTAGAGAATATTACAAAAACATGACCATGGCAACACACTTCGCAAACTTTCCCTGAGCCTTGTAACAGCCTACATAAATTTAAGCTTCATTGGCTTCACAGTAATTCTGTCTTGAGAGAATCATCACCTCACTGCTCGGTCTTTTCAAACTGCTAATCAAAACGTTTTGACAGAGAGAAGTTTTGCACCTTTTTTAAACATTTATAGTCTTATCCTTTGACTCTTTGGCCCCATCCTCAAGGGTCTCCAGGGCACACATACAGAAGCCAGTGTTCTCCATGCCTATTACATATTCTTCACCAATCCCTCCACATAAATGCAAACATGTCCTAATTTTGTACTGTCTTGAAAATAATCCCTATGTGTAACAAAAGAGTAATAGTGTCAGATATAATTTTTCTCTTATTAGACTGGTAGAATCAATAGCGTATATGAATCTGTAGTTTGTAAGAAGCTGTATGTAGATTAAAAATAAAGATTATCTATATAAACATATCTAGCCACTCTTGACTGTAATCCAAGGACACTACAAGTAAAAACAAAAAAGCTATAGCAGATCATTTCTAGATATTATTTTGGTTAGTACTGTAGCACACTCAGTAGCAAGAGCAGGAACAATGCACTTGCTTTAGTTATAGTATGCTGCTCCTGTCAAGCATGGGAGTTGCTGGTAAGCATTTCAGGAAAATTTCCAGAGCTATTGTTAGATATAATTCAGATTTTCCTACTTAGTTTTCAGCCATTAGATCTCTGGCAGATGCCTCAGTGATTACAGCGGCAGTAATAGCCGTATCCCAACACAGACAAACTGCCACAGGATCAGCAGCAGCAACTACCTGGGATTTTGCAGAAGGAATTTTTAGTTTTATTTTTCAGACACTTCAAAACAAGGACAAGTTCATTCCCAATGCCCAAAATGTCTAGCTAAGCCATAAACTTTTCCTTGCATATCAAAAGTATTGAGAGAGAGAGAGAGAAACAACCCCCAAACCCACAAAAAGCCCAGCTACCAAGAAAAAGAAAAGAAAACAAAACCCCTTTAAATTTAGTATTAGGAACTCTGGATATCCAGAATACAGTTTCAAATTCAACAGCATCACCACCAAAAATCACTGGTAATATTTATTTGGTACTTACTAATCTTCAGGCACTGAGCTAAGTGCTTTGTATTATCCTCAAGTCTATAGAATTCTAATTTTACAGATGAAGAGGACAAGGCAGTGAAAGAATAACAAACTTGACCAGATAGCAATTAGTGAGTGTGGAATGGGGACCAGGATTTGCCCTCAGGCAATCAGATTTCAGAGACAGTTTGTTAACAAAAACTCTGTATTGCTTTGTAGTATAAGTATGCTTGGAAAAAACTTCTCTTGATCCTGAAGTGGGAGTGGTGATAAAAATTTAAATCTTTGTTGTATGTACAAGAAAAAAAAAAAGTATGCTTTCCTTTCTTAAATGGTTTCTAAATAGATTTTACATATGCTGATTACACTGGGTTTGGACTGGATTTTTCATATTGTTAGGAATGAAACACTTAGGTTTCTTAGCATTTAAAAGCAGCATTTGTTGCATACTCAAAAACAGACAAGGCCAACAATATTGAATAATAAATTTTTAAAGATTATATTAAAAAGCAAATATGAGAATAATGTTTCAATTATGCAAGATGAATAAGTTCAAGGATCCACTGTACAACATTGTGCGTGTAATTAACAATACTGTCTTGTACACTTAAAAATTTAAGACGGTAGATCTCATATAAAATCAGATTAAAACAACATCAAAAAACCCTTAAGCCTATATCAAACTGATAAGAGAAGAAAAAAAATTAATCTCTCACTATATATTTTTTAAATATACTGACTATATAGAGAGAAACATATTATCTAAGGACGAAAAAGAATTGTGGGAATTTTTGAATCTGACTCAGTAAGTTTGTTGGTGGCGGTGGTTTGGTGTAGCAGATTTGAAACTATTTTGTGTGCATTGTAGGGCTGAGGAAATAAGTAAATACGTTGATATTATGGTGTACCATGATTCTCACTTGGGAGAAGGGAAATGAAAATATGGAATGAGGGAAGGAGGGAAGGCCCCTGTGATGCTGAAATGAAATTGGTGGTAGCAGAGTAGCAGTATAGTACCATGCAGCTACAACAGTGTTATATGTGTACTGTTACTTGTGTGTGTGTGTCTGTGTGTATTCTAGTAGCCACTGAAAGGGCCTAGAAGCAATTACAGTCCAGTAGCAACGAACAAACCTAGTTCCTAGATCGTGTTTCTGAATACCATTCCCTACTAAAAGGAATCAGGCCACTTGGATCAGGGAAGTACAAGTTAGGCCTTAAATATCTGGATGTATATCTGGATGTGCCATAGAGAATGTGCTCAAACTGGTAAGGACACATCAAAAAGAAACAAGCCCACTTGGAAGGGCTCCCACTGATGATCAGATCTGGTGCAACTTGAACATCAAAATGAACGATGACAGGAACATATTATAATAATATTGAATTGAAAAAGTGGTCAAAGGTACAAAGTTTTACTTAGATGGGATGGAGTTCCAGAGATCTATTTTACAGTGTGGTTACTGTAGTTAATAATAATGTATTTTATATATTTGAAAATTGCTAAGAGAGTGGATCGTAAATGTTCTCACCACAAAAATAAGTATGTGAGTTGATGGATATGTTAATTAGTTTGATTTAATCATTTTGCAATGTGTACATATATCAAAACATCATATTGTACACTGTAAATATATGTAATTTTTATTCATCAATTATACTTTAATAAAGCTGGAGAAAAATAAAATTATCACGTTAAAAAAATGGAAATAAAAGAAAAAGTGTATCCCTAAGCACATAATGAGTCAAATTTTTTTTTAGGGAGAGAGGAAAGAGAAGGAAAAGCAAAACAAATCAACTAATAAATATAAAAGTAATGATACAAATTGAAAATTAAAATTTTACTACCACACAGTAATAACCAATTCAGGCAATAATCATTAATGGATGCCAAAAACACTAGGTGAAAATTTTGGAAAACAGAACATTCACACAATCACAGAGTATCACTGTGCAGATTACATTTTAATTGAAAAGGAAAAAAGTTTCTTTACAATGGAGAAATCATGCAGACACTACCTTTACCTCAACATCACCAATAATAGAACATGTTGACATCTGTTTTCCCTGAGAAGGACACTGAGAAGAATGCAGCATTACCTCTGCAGATATCCTGCCAAAAGTGCTTAATCTAAATCTAATCACGAGGAAATAATAAAATCTAAAATGAAGGACATTTTTGCAAAACACCTTGCCTGGACTTTTAAAAAACATCAGTGCTATGTAGAACAGCAGCAGCAACAACAACAAAAGCTGTAGAACTGTTTAGATTAAAGGGGACTAAAGAGATACAACAGTTAAACATGATGTGTAATCCTGGGTTTAATCCTAGGTTGAAAACAGAAGAAAATTACTTAACATTATCGGGACAATTGGGGAAATATGAGCAGGCCGTGTGTTATGTAATAGTTCTCTATCAATACTACTCTATCATTACGCTCAGGCATTTTGCAGAGAATGTTCTGGTTCTTAGGATATACATGTTGAAGCATTTAGGGGTGACATATCTTGATATCTTTAATAATTCTCAAATGGTTCAGCATGAGTTTATATATATTAACAACATATAAATATATGCACATAAAGATGTAAAACATAAATCAACATCAATAGACTTCAGAGAATAAGAGAGCTAATGCAAGTGTGAAAAAATTAATATTTAGTAAGTTAGGTAAGGAGGTATATGGGGGTTTCTTGTCCTATTCTTGCAGTTTGATATGGTTTGAAATTGATCAAAAAAAAAGAGAAAAATTACAATGGGAGATATTTAGGTTCAATTTGAAAAGAGTGATCAGTAAGTTGCTCAGTTGGAAGAATGTATTGCTGGGGAGATGATGGATGTATGAAGACAATCATCTCTCTGAAACAGATTAGGGAGAGCAGTGGAATGGACCAAGTGAACTTGTCTTATCTGGTGTTGTGCTTGTTTAACTGAGAAAAAAATAGAACTAGGAAAAAATTTTAAATAACATATTTTAATGTTAGCCTGACTGGAGTTTAAATTTTTAGCTTTCCCTTTGTGAACACAATGGTATGATAACCACCACCTTATGTCACACTTACAGATTATTTGGTCCAAAATTCCCTGATTTCTAGTTTTAAAGTTATGAATGCATTTTCTCTCTCAAAATGAGAGCTATCTTCCTGTACATTTTTTTTATGGCTCTATTAACCACAAATTTTTCTAAATCCTCTTTGAATCTGTTTTTTTTATAAAGGTTTGTACCACCTACTGTGGCAATGATTTCCACCATGTGACTGCTGTAAAAAAAATTGATTCTTTTTGTTATATTTCTTTTCCCTGTTTAGAACTCCAAAGGTTTTCCTTTGTGTTACTTCTCAGGGGTCAGGTGTTTTCAGTTCTATCCATACGCTACAAAATTTTATACTCTTCAATCATATTCCTTTATTTTGAGAGGAAACAACATCCTAATCTTTTAAATCAATCCCATTATTGCCACATCAGTGTCATACTACTCACTTTTTAGATCTTCCACATGTAGTTATATTTTTCTAGAGGCAGAACAACTGGAATAGAAATTACTTCTCTAAGTTTCTTTTTCAGGCTAAGGTGCATTTACAGTTTCATTTCCAAGACTTCGATGATTTCTGGCAGATTTTTTCCTAATGAAATGTAACTTTTGTTAGCAGTTGTACCTCAGCTTGTAACTATAAAGGATAAATTGTAGGACTTTTTTCGAAGCAGAAAGAAACTCTTGAAAGTTACCATTTTATAAGTATAACATATGATTTAGATTTTCTCCCCTAAAAGCATTATGTTACATATATATATACAGCAAAATTGAACTTTTGTGGTCTCCAAACATTCAGCATCTATTTCTGATACTTTTCATTCTATCATATAATCCCCAAATTCAAAGGTGGAGAAGGCTCAAAAAATCAATTTACTCCCTACTTGTCCCTGTAGGGAAATCTTATCAATCAAAGCAAAGTTACTCAATCCTTGTAGTTTGTGAGACAAATAAAGGCTAAGCCCTTTCATCCCAAGAGTCACAGTGTAGACAGTGATCAGAGGACCTCATACCCTGAGATGCTTTCAATGAAGGTCGAAAGAATGCATAACTCTTGGTGATTATCTATCTGCCTGCATTTATCCTTAGCACATGTGTGAATGACACATTGTTCCTTAGCAGCACTATTTCAAAGTCTGATTCAATTCTAACCTGCAAGTCATTAAGGACAGCATCTTGCAAGAAGTTCTGAGAAACCATACAAAACTAAGATCAATTTAGGGTAAAACTGAGTTTTCAGAGATATTGAAAGCAATGGTCTAAAACAAAACATCTGAAACAAAGACAACTATCTTTAGAGACGTTATAAGCCACACATGCCCAGACCACAAAATCATGATATTGGAACTTGGGGGAACCTTAAGAAATCATTCGATTTTGTTTTCTACCTTCAGGCATTTGAAATAGTAAATGTTTTAAGAGAGTAAATAGGATTCTGTTCTGAAGATCTCTAGGGTATAAGACACATAACTATGTGAACTGCTAGAACTCTAACCCTTCTAACAGTCAATAGTGTTCTTCCCTTAGTTTCTTTTACATCCCCA
>NW_007726762.1:225408-232175 GCF_000696425.1 Galeopterus variegatus
GTATACTCAGAATTTTTTTTAAAAAGTATAAATAAAATAGTAAAAATGATTAATTTTATTAAATCTCAACCCTTCAGTAAACATCTTTTGAATACTCTGTGTGCCAAAATGGGAAAGATTTACAAAGTATCTCTGCAGAATACTAAAGTATCCATGACTGACTCAAGAAAAAAGCCCGAGTGATTGTTTGAGTTGTGAGCTGAACTAGCCACTTTTTTTATGGAACACCATTTTCACTTGAAAGAGTGACAAGTAGACAAACTATGGTTATTAAGATTTGGCTACTTGGCAGATATTTTCCTAAAAATAATGAAGTGAATCTTTCACTTTAAGGGAAACAGCATTTTTTTTTCCAATTATAAAATTCAAGCTTTCAGGTAAAAACTAAGGTTTTGAAAAACTAGCATTCATCACTGTAAGCCTGACAGCTTACAATATTTACAGACTTTTCTGATGAAATTGATGGTGATATCAATGAATGCAATTTCTTGATATAGGGAAATGTAGCAACATTTAGAGGAAATGCATATTTCAGGAAACCAATATTCTTCAAATGACTAAAGCAAGAAGTTACAGAATCATGCATAGTTAAAAGATTCATTAAAAGTGCAGACAAACCAATGCATTTAATGTAACCTAGCATGAAAATTCACTGATGTAATTTCAAACTCCACATTGCTACTGACGTTTAGAAAACTACCACTCACCAAATTCTGTTGTGGTATCCAAAGGAATGAAGTACTACTCAGAAATAAAAAGGAGTAGACTACATGCAAAAATAAGGATGAATCTCAAGAACTTTATGTTGAGTGAAAGAGGCCAATTTCAAAAGGTAGCATATTACATAATTCCATTTATGTAACATTCTGGAAAACGCTATAGGACGGACAACAGCTCAGTGGTTGCCAAGGGCTAGCTGGGAGAGAGAGTGTGACTATGAGAGTGCAGCGCAAAAGATGTTTTTAGGGTGATAGAACTGTTTCAGTTGTGATTGTGGTGGAAATTACATGAATCCATATGTGTTAAAACTCCTCGAACAAAAAAAAAGAGTTCACTTTATTGTATGTTAATTTAAAAAGAAAAGGAAAAAAACAATAGCACAATGTTAGTTCACAAAATATACTCAATAGAAGTTGTCTTTATATATATTAAAAATGTTCAAAATCCTGAACACCACTCTCAACCTGCTTACTTAATTTGATTCTTTGAGAAGATTCTACACGTATAAACAAAACAAACCCCTAACTATTTCTCCTGATGATACACAATCTTAGTCATATTTGAGAACTGCAAGTCTTATGAAAATAATATAGAAGCTGAAATCCTGGAGTTTGCTTCCAGTTCTGCTTCTAACTATAGGAAAGTAGATATAGTCCATTCTATCATCTCTGCCCTAGATATTGTGAAATTTTTTTTGTCAGTGCTGCTAGCATTTGATGAAGGTAATGATAGCAGTTAAGTTACACTGAGTCATTGCTATCTTCAGCCTCTGTGCCAAGACTTATATCCAGTTATCTCATTTAAACCTCAGAACAACCCTACCAGTTAGGTCCTATCATATAACTCACAGTGAGACTATAAAATACATGCATACAGACACTGTGCAAAGCATGCATCTAAGTTATTAAAGCCCATTATTTACCAAAAATAGATGTAACAAGAAAGGTTCCTTTTGTCCTATTGTTAAGGGACGCCCCAACCCCTACTGACCTTAACACTATATCCTGTAAATCATGAGTCTTTTAAAACTTAATTCAAGAGAGATTTCTATCTCAATTTCAAACAACTTCTGGTGAAAGATTTACTTTCATTATGAAAATTCAAATCAAGATGCTGACTTTTCTGAAGATATTTTGGCAAATTTTTATTCCCATTATTTCCTGGATTATACATGATAGGATTGGGATATTAGACTAAAATAAAAAATGAAGAAAGTCTAAGCCCATCACCTGATCAAATAAATCTGCTCATTACTTATGGACTCCATCTTACACTATAATTCCTCTGTATTTGTTTTCCTAAAAATAGTTGTTTTTAGATCTGTCCTATCTAGGGTGTTTAAAATTATATTAGTCAGGGTTCCCTAGAGAGACAGAACCAACAAGATATAGATAGATAGATAGATAGATAGATAGATAGATAGATAGACAGACACACAGACATATACATAGGTATATGATAGGGAATTTATTAGGGGGAATTAGCTTATGTGACTACAGAGCACACACACATATACATAGGTATATGATAGGGAATTTATTAGGGGGAATTAGCTTATGTGACTACAGAGGCTGAGAAGTCTCATGGCAGGCTGTCTGCAAGCTGCAGACCCTGTGATGCTCATAGTAGGGCTCAGTCCGAGTCTTAAGACCTCAGAAGCAGGGAAGCCAATGGTGTAATCCTCAGTCCTATGCAGAAGGCCTGAGAAACCATGGAGGCTCCTGAGAACCCAAGGTAAGTTCTGGAGTTCAAAGTCTGGGGAGCCTGGAGTTTTGTTGTGCAAAGAGAAGAGATGAAGAGTATCTCAACCCCAGCAGATAAAGCAACACATTCCCCTTTTCTCTGTTTTTGTTCTGACTGGGCCCCAGAAGATTACATGATGACCATATTGAGGGCAGATCTTTCCCATCTTGTCCACTCAGACTCCCATGCTACTCTTCTCTGGAAACACACTTACAGACACACCAAAAAATAATTCTTTACCAGGCTTCTAGGTATTCATTTATCCAGTCACGTTGACATCTAAAATTAACCATCACAATCCCACCCTTTGTTGACTTGGCACCCATACACATCTCCTTAAACCATACTTAATCTCCAAGTAAAACAATAACAAGGTAACAGCTCCACCTAATATGATGTAATTATCCTATATAGAACTGAAAATGCATTAACCTCTTCCCCAGCGGGGGGGTCAAACCTTTAGGTGATGTTTACTTTTCTCCTGATACTCCTTGACTTAAATACTATAATATAAAATTAATAATACTTACATACTGATACATCAATATAACTCTTACATCCCATGATAAAGGAATAAGAGGAACAAAATCATATTTGCTTAATATATGTATATCTATACACAGACATATTCTTAACAAAATAAGGAGGAAATACTGAGGACAATTATAGTTCTGGTTTCTGTAACTGTCATGTGATCATAGCTGGTATTTATAACTACTTTCTACTCCTGATGATTAAAGTGACTCATAACCCATGGAAGTTTAAGAACCCCATTGGGACTAATCTGCTCCCTCCTTTCCATCCCACTGCTCCACTTCATGTCGGCATCTTCCCTCTGAATACTGCACTGGCTTCTGGCCTGCTCTCTGCCTTTGTCTACTCTTCTTGTGTTCCATCCTCCACAATGCTGCCAGAGTCATCTTTTAAAAACCTAAACCTGATGTCATATTCAACTCTGTATCCTGTTACAAGCTTAACAGTATGTTGACCACAAGAGGTGCTCAATAAATGCCCACTGAATAAATGAAGGAATAGATGAGCTCCTGCTGACAGCCAAGTCCTCATCCCAGGACCCCAAAATAAACTTTTCTGACTTGATCCTTGTGACACCCTAAGGCCATTTGAGCCTATGGGCTTGGCAGTATATTAGGAGTAATAAAAGATACTCAAATATGCCAAGTTAAAATCACAGTCTCCAATTTGTAAAGTGAAGATATTACAAAAATGTGCTCCTAGTTTAAATATCACAGATAAACAGATTGCAATCAGGTTAGTAGGTATGTGATTTTGAGCTTGTTTAGAATGGCAAGGAATGTCCTCCTTTGAGGGAGAAGATTTCAAAGAACTATTGCAAAAATAAGTTTATAAACTATTTAATATATAATCATAGATAAAAGCACAAAGCTGTAACATAGGAGCTACAAAATTCGAGGGATTACAATTTCATACAAACATTATTTCTAGTTATCAGTGTCAGATGTCACAGCTTTGACTTTTAGACAGAAACAGACTGCCTGCCCTCCAGGTCAGGCTGACACAAACTCTCACTAGAGTCCAGCAGTACAAACCTCCCACACCACATCTTATTTATATGTGAATAGAACATTTAACAGCTGCAAATTTCTAATACAGTCTGGAACATTCCCCAGAGAAAATTGCCTGGATTTTGTAGTTAGCACAAAAGAATCTAATTAACCCTAATGTGGCTAAAGTTGGCCCTGTACTAGCCTGGAACCCACAAGTCCCCTGAAGCTCCTTTAATCTTGAAACCAAGCTGTGCTATGTCCAACCTCAGGTATCCAGCCTAGAGCTACTCAGAACTGTGTAGAGCTCCCTGCCATACTGCTGAGTCCTGAGTTGGCCTAGGAGATTGCTGAGCTCCAAATCAGCAATTGGTGTTCACAGAGGGCAAGTCTTGTGCTTTAGCAGCTGGGTTGTTGAAGTGAGTTTTCCCTCAATACTAACTACACCAGGGACAGGGGAAAAAAAAAAAAAAGAGCAGGTATGTGACTGGGGGGTTTGGGGGGAAAAAAAGGATGTTCAGGTCAACAGAGTACTCATTTAAGGCTCATAAGTTAAGGATCAACTACATGAAAAAGCCAAAACATGCTAATAGCACCAATAATCACATCTGGGGAACAGAGAGAGACTCAGAAAAGAGAGGTGAGGCTAAGAGTAAGCTACATTACTATTTGAAACATTTAGTGATCATGTTCTTTTTTCCTCCTCTATAGTTATTCAAGTTAAGATACTGACAGATAGTGATTTTTTTAAGAATTCACTTTCTTGAGTAATTCCTTTCTAAAGTTTTTAAATGGGACAGAGCAACTTAGAGTCTGTGTCAGAGTGCGGGTGGAACCTCCTTGGTGACTCAGAGCAGGGTATCAGAACAGAACAGGTTGAGCAAGACATCTGTGGCAGAGGATTGCCCAGCATCAGGAGGTAGAACCTCAGTAGGGTGATGAAGGTTTCACACATGGCAGCCTGGCACCAAGTGCCGCAGCCTCAGTGGGCTGAGGAGGGTATGCATGCTGGGGCATGGGGCTCAGCTTGCATGGGGTGTTGGGGCATAGGGCTTCCATATGGCAGGTTGGGGAGGGGTGGTTGCTGGCCACCCCATGTGGTGTGTCAGAGCTCAGTTGGGATGAGGGGGCATCTATGTGGGGGAAAGGTGCCAGTGGGAGGTAGTTACACACAGAACTGATCAAATACGTAAATATATTAAGGATTATGAAAGCCAGTTTCTCACTGTTGGAGAAGTGAGTTATAAGTAGGGAGAAGGAGAAAAGAGTACACTCTGTGGTGTTGGATTGGTAGTAAACTCATGGTTTTCAACGTACACTGACACAGAAATACGTAGACGTACCTGTGCATATGTGTGTGTGTGTGTGTGCATCTGCATACATGGCTATGTTTCCTAAGACTGCCCACTAGAGGGCTTGAGAACAGCAGAGTCCCCCAAATCAGTGAGCACACCTAATACCCAGCCTTGGTTTCCAAATACTACTCTCCACTTGCATGTGCATACATGGCTATGTTTCCTAAGACTGCCCACTAGAGGGCTTGAGAACAGCAGTGTCCCCCAAATCAGTGAGCACACCTAATACCCAGCCTTGGTTTCCAAATACTACTCTCCACTAAAAACAACCAGGACTCTTTTGAGAAGAGGCTGAAACCAAGGCTGGAGTAAGGAAAGGACAAAATGAGCCTGAAATATCTTGTTATAGCAGAGTGAAAGGAAGTGCTCGAAAAATGACAAGCCTCCTGAGTCAAAAGGACACAGAAGCCAGCTTGATGGAGCTCCCTCTGGCCTAATTTAGGACAATTTGCACAACAAAATAAATGATATACTAAGGGACTGTAATTCATTGAATAAAATAGAAAACCATGACCCATAGGGATACAAATAAATGAATAAAAGGAAAATACCTCCCCACAAAATGCTTATTAATCATAAAAGGGGAAAAGAGGAACTTTATGGTAGAAAAACCTGACAAACACCAACTTTATCAAGAGATCAAAGTGAACAGTATCAGTAACTGGAAAAATTAAAATGACCTGAGACCTGAGGGGATACAATGCGAGGAATATAAGATCATTTCCATGACATTCCTACCAAAGATGTACAACCTGAAGTCAATCAAGAGGAAACATCAGAAAATTCAAATTGGCCTGTAATCTTCATAAGAGTCAAGATCATGAAAATTCAAAACAACACAAAACAAAACAAACAAAATACTGACGAACTATTTCATACTAAAGAACACTAAGTAGACATGACAGTAAAATGCAATGAGTTATTTTGAAACAGATCCTTTAACTATAAGACGTATTATTGGGACAACTGCCAAAACCTGAATGAGATCTGAGGATTAGATGTAGGACTACGTTAATTTCCCAGTTTTGATGACTGTATTGTAGTTGTGTAGTAGATTGTCTTGTTTGTAGGAAATCCATACCACATTGCTCCAGGATAATAGTGTGACTCACTCAGAAAAAAAAGAGTTCTTGGTACTATAATGCAAATTTCCTGTAAATTTGAGATAGTTTCTAGATTTAAAAATTATCTTTAAAAAATGAAGTAAATATAAGTCCTACTATGGAAAAAGCTATACGATATCAGATATAGCACTAAGTAAAAATATCAGGTAGAGAATATATTAGATGATACTATTTGTGATTAGCTAACATATATATATATATATAAAGTAAAACACAGATACACACACACACTTTGTTTCACTTTGCTTTACTCTGAAACAAAGCACAAAATCTATTAGATAGTTTATTTGGGAGAATGAGGA
>NW_007726762.1:232574-235497 GCF_000696425.1 Galeopterus variegatus
TCAGGTAGAGAATATATTAGATGATACTATTTGTGATTAGCTAACATATATATATATATATAAAGTAAAACACAGATACACACACACACTTTGTTTCATTTTGCTTTACTCTGAAACAAAGCACAAAATCTATTAGATAGTTTATTTGGGAGAATGAGGATTAGGGGATTGAGGGAGAGAAAAGAAAAGTTTTGCTTTTCATTACAAACTTTATTATATTCTTAAGTTGTATCATATTATGTTTTGTTTTAGTTTGAAAAAATGTAACGTTCAGCTTAACAAAATAAAATCAGTACAAAATAAATTTGAAGAACATAATTACAATCTATTTATCATATTATGTTTTGTTTTAGTTTGAAAAAATGTAACATTCAGCTTAACAAAATAAAATCAGTACAAAATAAATTTGAAGAACATAATTACAATCTATTTACATTTCCCAACATTAGTATCCTTCCTTTTCCTGCTATCTACTTTGCTGGCGAAGAGAAAAGAAATATCACCATTGAAGACCCAGTGCTTAGCTGGATCTTATAGGGAATAGTTATATATTGTTGAATAAATGCATTAGCCAGTAGCTTACATACATAGCCATTTCACAAATATATGATTTTAACATTTTTTTTCCTCAGGCATAGAAGACCTGTGTTTATTGTCATGAATGTAATATTACATTCTACACTCAAGGTAAAAACGTTCCCTTCTATGAAGATTCTAGAGACTAAATGAGTAGAGTGAGAGATTTCATCTTGAAAAATTGTGTGTGTGTGTATGTTCTGGGAGCAGAGGAGCATGTTTGAAATATGAGAAAAGGAAATAAATTCTGATTTATATTTAGCTCCATTATATAAAAGTTCCATGTTTAGGACACTGGTCTATGGAGAATATTTCTTTGATACCATAGGGTTTAGATATTCAAAGAAAATCACAAAATATGTATATATGAGAGAAAGTGGCAAATATATTATTCAAGATAAGGGATGCTTAAAGACAAATGAAAGCCCAAGTAATAGATACTGCTAAGTGCCAAAAAAGTAATATGCTTGAGCTTGGTGCAAAGGCTGTGGAGTTTTAATGTTGAAAGAGAAATCCTGTAACAAGCTGTCATTTTGAGAGTAGCACTGTGCCTTCTTCAGTCATTTGTTTATATCAGTAATTCACGTTTATTCTTCATAGGGTGGATATTTCAATGCCTTTAACAGAAGTAAAATGAAAGCAAACCAATGAGGTAGGGAGGTGAAAAACAAAGACACAAAGTCTTTTGTGGTTATCTATACAACATTATGAATTTTCTTTGAATCGATGTGTCACTGCACAAGACTTGTCTGGCTGATAACTAAACCTTTCCCTGTCTTACTAGACAGCTAAGAGGCATTAAATCCACTAGACAATTGATACAGTCATACCCTGATACAAGGTAAGAATTGATTAAGGCAAAATAG
This sequence comes from Galeopterus variegatus, assembly GCF_000696425.1. NCBI lineage: Eukaryota > Metazoa > Chordata > Mammalia > Dermoptera > Cynocephalidae > Galeopterus > Galeopterus variegatus. The sequence continues at coordinate 234,017 of NW_007726762.1, forward strand.
CATAACAGTTATTTTCAGCATCAAAATGGCAAACATTTGGAAACAATGCCTTTTGATTCTCCCTTTGCCATTGGCATTACCCAAAGATGAAAAAACATACGTTAGTTTAACCGCATAATACAGGAGAAAGACATATAATTGTTTAAATAATTCTAACTTCAGTGTCTTTAAAGTGCATGTTTTCTCCCAAGATTTTACCATCTGAGGAAAATCTGGCAAAAGGGTCAGATTATACAGGTTGCCTTCAAAGTTAGTTAACTAACATAGGATAAACTTATTTATCAACAGTGAGTCAGTTACATTTTGAAACAATACGTTCAATAATATGTTTTTAGATGAAGGATCTATAAATGTAAAGCAATACATTTAATGGTTAATCTGGAAAAAAAAGGTTGATAAAATAAACATACTAAGTGTCTAAAGAATCTGGAAACAAGAGGAAAATAAGACATTTTTGAACTTTTTTAGAGTAATAACTGGACACATTGCTTTATATTTAGAGGTTACTTACTTAAAAAGGTGTCTGGAGACCTTTTTAAGAAAATACATCAAGCACAATATTTTAAAATATAGCTAACATACTGTATAAAAAGAAGTTTATATTGTTTCCCAGCTCCATGGACATGCAGTACTTATGTATCACATAAATACTCAACCTCTTTTGCCACAAATAAAAAAATAAAAATGAAAACAAAATTCCAATAAGATAGTCCCTGAGACTATATTTTATGAGAACTTCTAAATACATTTCTTTAAAACGATAAAGGAGAAACTGAATGTTGCCTTGTGGGGGTCTACTTGGTCTTTGAGTGCTAACCCATTGGCATGGTACACGTGAATGAGCTGGTGTTAACTAAGTCGGAGCAAAGGTGTGAACACAGTCACTGTGAATATTACAGTGAACCTAAAGAAGATTGGAAAATCTTCTAATGGAAAATGGCTAATATTGGTCTCTCTTATTGTTAAGGGACACTGCTTCTCCAAAAAGTAAAGGAAAGGAGAATCAGGAAGAGATGAAAAGTACTTTTCATAGGCATGTTTCTATCATTTGGAAATAGAAAGAGCCTCATTGGGCATATCAAATCTGTATTACCAGAGAAAATTTTCAGTGTTAGTTAGATTAAAATACCGGACTGTTGAGCTTCCTTTTCAATATGTCAGAGGATTAGAAAACTCTGTCTAGAAAAACCATTTTAAGGTATAGATTTGGAAACATGACAAGGGCTTGACCTCCTAAGTAGCTATAAAGAGTCCATAGTAATGACCATTAAGATATATAAATAGTGCCAACTACTATTAGGACAACTTTTTCATGATTATGTGGTTTCATTTTTCACGGTTTCGGTGTGTATCTTTCTAGAGTGTAGGACTACAGTACTAAAAGTACATGCACGGTAATCTCTAAAACCATAGCTTTTACTGAGCTCCCTAATTCAGAGTCATATAGTTTATCCCAAACAGTGTTAATACTGTGCTTGGAA